>NW_026858469.1:0-15951 GCF_026571515.1 Ruditapes philippinarum | reverse complement strand
ATCCGAAAGAGCGCAAATTTAAATGTGTATCTTTTTTTTTAAAGGACTCCACTGAGGTTTAAGAGCCTATAAACATAAACATTTGCATTTCTTACATAAATGAGCTGGGGTACTTTAAACAGAAATATATGCAAAGACAGTTAAGAAATAATATACTTTGAAATAAATTGAAAATCGTATTTTTATACTTTTCTTAGCCTGATTTGAGTGAAAAGTGCGCGAATGATCTGTGGTCTTAACCTACATCAAATGGTACATTTATCTGGAAAAAATATTTTCAGTCCCATCGTGTCAAAAAACCTCAGAGGAGTCCCTTGAAGAATGGTATTATAAAAAAAAATTAATAGATGATATTTTGAAGAAAAAAAAGATATCAATATAATATGATCAATATTGATTGACTATTTGGCATTGCTGATAAGTATACTAGGTTTAATTCCAGTATTAATTCCAATTACAGTAACCCATTAAAATTATCATGATTGATTAAATATAGTAATTACTGCATAATGCACAACTTCATTAAGATTCATCATTACATGCTTGCAAAGTCCAAAGCTGCTGACTAGTATATATTTGATTATAGACTAACAGAATAAAATGTATTTCATTGATAACATGTTTACGAAAGATTTAGATAACCAATTTGTTTCATCAAGGAAATATTGATTAAAGAAAAAATCAAACTTAAAGATCCTGTATCGCATTTTTTATGGTTGTTCATCATAAATATGATGCTCAAAGAACATTTATCTATATATTTCAAGTTTCAAAAATCTTTATTTGTAATGATATTACCGAATTTAACATTTCATGTAAATAAAGGGAAGTAATAATCAATTATTTTGTATAAAGTCTAAGTTAAATTTTTCAATAAGAAATGAATGCATATATTTATATTTTAATGATAACATAATTATAATATGTACAAATATTTGTATACATATTTTACATATGTTTTATAAGCATAATTATATACATATATATAATTTCACTTAAGTGTGGTATACAACCTCAATTACAACATACAGGTTCTTTAATATGTTTTGTTCTAAATCTAAATTGATAAGTAATGGCCCGACCATGCTTCCGAATTATGATCCCCCCGTGAACATTGATTAAAAATTTAAAGTTTTACCTCACAGGAGTTAATAGAGTAACCTGACAATTATGAATACATTGAATCAATAAATTAGATATTCGATCACACTTCAGATCTGCCCATGTAATTTACAAGAATAAATATGGAATATATGAATATCTTAATGAGCGATGTTTACCATGTCAAATTTTAAAATTGAAATGTGCAGTCTTTACAAAATACGCACGAAAACAAAGCTTTATACATATTGAAATTTACACAGGTAAAGTTTAATTAAAATTACAGTGCATTTACTTTCTTGATTACAGTCACTATTAGTAATTTAGTATACAGTCTGTCATAAACTGTCGCCGTTTATTCTGATATTTCATGATTCTGGATATTTTCATAACGTTTTCTTTGTTGAACTGAATGTGTTTAACATGTATTTGATTCATTGAAGGACAACAAAATACCAATTCCTCATTAGGTGGTGCTCCTGAGCAAGTGTTCAAAGTGAGTGTTATGATCGCTGGCTGTCCGTCGTCTGTGTGCGCCAACAAATGTTAGTCTAATACATAATTTACCTTATTAGTTTTGTGTCCTTACTAGTAAATCAAATTACCCTTTACAATATTTTGTCGAGTTGTAAAAAAGCGTCCGGATTTACTGGACCACCTCTAATAATGAAATCTTCTTTGTTTAATCTCCTATGTAACAGCTGAGAAAAATTTGATAAAAGCTTGTGAACTATTTGGTACATTGAACGAGGGCAGTCCCAATATGCTCAACAGGTTTCTGAAATAAATTCTACTGATACTTTATAGACCTTTTTACAGTACGATCTTTCCATCGTAACGGATGATGTATTTCGCGCATGGCCATTCTGCGAAGGGCAAAACAACTATATTGTAGAATACTTAAAGACTTTAATAGACGTGATTTTCAGTTATGTCACAAAGAAAACATAAATTTTTGAATGAATTAAAGCGGTAAGTACTTCACAGGTGAACTGATATTTGTAACAGATAGCGGGACGAATGATATAATGACCAAAAGACGCATCAAGTCTTCTGTTTAAAGTATCATAAGACGACTTTTTCATTAGTAATTGTAATTGAAGATAGATTTTTATTACCCCTGTATTTATTGTCATACATAATATTACACAATTTGGAGTGTAGGACAAAAACCTTCCCGGACAAAAGCCTTCCCATCCAAAACTGACAAGGCGGACAAAAGCCTCTCTTGAAAATAACAGGGCCTGTAAAAATGACTTGGCGGACAAAAGCCCTCCCGTGAAAATAAAAAGGCGGACAAATACTTCAATAGAATTCTCCACAACAATAAATCTATGCGATTTTGGCTCATTTGAATCTTAATATAATTTCTTTGATAAATAAACAAAGTTTTTTTTGTAATCTGGAACGTTAACACCAGTGTTCATTAGCATATCAATAGCATGTACATTATGTTTCTTTTAATAGCAAGGTTTTAAAAAACGTTTGCTGCTGTTATAAAAAAAACACGAACACTCAAATATGTAATGCAATTCATCACAAATGGATCTATCACACGCCTGTTAAGTTTGATGCTATTCCAACTTCTGGTTTCTGGCAATTTGTTATTTCTTGTTCTAAATTTTATCATATATTGTAAAAAAATTGATGGAGTTTTACAAGATATGTTTCAAAACAAACATTATGTTTGAATAATCTATAATTTGTGCATTTACTAGAATTCTCAATACCAGAAAACCACTCATTTAAAAATAAATCTGATAATTTTTGACTGATATCGTTAGTCATTTATGGTTATGAAATTTATGATAATTCCAAATGTTGTAAAGTCTACATTCATACAAAATATTCTGAACAAATTGCATCCACTGAAATATTAATCTAGATACAGACTGAGTAATACAGTCCGGGAGTTATCAAAATTATCTAACAAAATACGATATATCAAACACGGTAACTTGTTATGTCGTGGTATGAATAATTCAGACCAATATGATATAATTCTACATTTAATTTCAATAGATAGTGATTTAACACCAGTTTCACCGTACACCATATAATTTGGTATATTTGACTTTAAATAAAAAATTAAACTGTACTCTTTCAAGACAATCAATATTACCAAAACCCCATATCTCACATCTACGGTCAATTTGCATGTCAATTGGTAATTTTAACTTTTTACAATTTATATATGGTTATACATAGCTTTGGACCCCTGTTTTACGATAGAAGATTTTGCTTTGAAAAAATGAACCACTTCTACTGAAAAGCATACCAAGATACTTATACTCGTCTAAAATTTCTAGGAGTTCATTTCCATAAGTAAAATTATATGGCATGCGTCGTCCATTTGTAAAAACCAAAACTTTTGTTTTTGTTGCATTGAGTGTAAGTTTCCAGGTAACACAATAGCTTTTATAAATATTTAAACCATTATGTAAGACATCTTCTGTTTCAGCAATAATTGCAGTGTCATCTGCGTACAACAAAAGAACAGCTTTGCATAGTTAAAAGCACTATCACCCCTAAGTAGTTAATGTTTCATGTTACACGAGAAACATTGTTGTTACTGAAAGATTCATATTATAAATCATTTAAATACAAGAAAAAAAAATCGGGAAAAGATTTTTACCTTGACGTACAATATTACATATGAAATAATCAGACATATTGCTATTAACACATACACATGACTTTGCATTTTCATATATGGTTTAATTGTGTTTATAAATTTTCCATTGATATTATATGACAATAAATGTGACCATACACCTGGCCTCCAAACTTTGTCGAAGGCTCATTTCAAATCTATAAAAGCAAAAAAAAAACTTGCTGAATTTCTTAAATGGACTTGCCCAACATCCATTTTTAGAACTGTCCATTATCAATTTTGGGGATATTAAGATCAAAGATTTCAATGTTAGTCAAGGAACAATATAGAGCCTGGACAGACTGCACATGTGTAGACCAGCCTGGCTCTATATTTGTGACAAAACCTTATCACTAACAGCAGGGTAAGAGTAAAATAAAATAAAAAATTGGACTGAAAAGTTTAAAAACGTTTATAACAGATCAATTTACAGCCAACCAAATAGATCAATATATATATATATATATATATATATATATATATATATATATCATCCAATGTATTTCACTATTTACATATATAAGTATGTACAAGAGTTCCCATTTTAATTATTTATTTATTAATACAGATGAAATTTTAAGTACAGTGATCCCTGACATGTGCTCGTGTGGGCGGAACATTAAATCAGCATTTGTTGATTATGCTGTATGGAAGTAACATATTATGAAGGCCTTAAAAGTGATTATTTTGCGCGATCATTCCTGTAAATTATGAAAAATATAAGAATGTTTTATTTTTACAAAGTATAACAGTCAACATGACGTAAATGATATAAAACATTGAACATATTTTTACTGTAGAAGTATACGTTTAAACCCTTTTGCCTACACACATTATTTTATATTACGCAACTTAAATTTCCAGTAAGAATTAATGTTTAGTTAGGTTTTAGTGTGAACTTAAGGTAAGATGATGTTTTTCTATGGAGTTTCCTTTTTCTCCGGCTTTAAAGGATATTTGTTCCTACATTTTATGTTAGTTTGTTACAATTGAGTTAATATATACAGGAGTGTGTATAACTAGTGACGGGTAGGACTAGTTTTGGGAGTTTTATATGATTTATAAGTGAATCTGTGATAGTTAACTATAGTATGTGACACAAATTGGTATAATTTTATGTTGAAATCAGGGCGTGCATCTTTTTTGTAGTTTTTTGTGACCCTTTTTAAGAGTACATGAACTTGCTATAATTAGATACTTTCAAACCGTTAAAACTTAAAATTATCAATAAATATCAATAACATTTACATTAAAAAATTTCAGAGCAGTTTGGTCATTAGCGTATGTTTTATAGCACCAATTCCCTGAATTTCAAACTAAATGTTGGGTTAATGTTTTATGCTTCACCTTTTTTTAGGGCGAATTGGTCTAGGATATAAATTTGTGGGTTATTACGTACATACTTGTTTTTATTTCAACTTTTTTTTATCAATTTAATGAATCATATAAATTATTGTAAAAATCCTGAAAAAAAATTCAGTCTGTAACTTTACAATTCACTTTAATTGATGAAAATGTTAAAAAAGTACAAATTATCTAGCATAATTATCATAAAGTCTTACCTAAGACATTTAACAATTGATTTATATTACCTGGAAAGCTATATACGTTCTATAAATAGAACAGACGCTGGCAGGAGTAACGAATGGATACCACGGATACGGTGCAGCATAATGACGTCAATTTTAGTAAATATGGAACTTAAAAAAAACAATGGATACATTTGTTGTGGATCATAAATATACTATATTATAATACACAGTTGTTTTTGTTTATACTATGAGATATTTCTAAGTTTGTAATAAAATATATTGTAAATTGATATTTGTATTTCTTATTTTTAGGATAGAATTATGCTACCATATTATCAATAACGCCCCAACTACAACGCCGCTGAAAAACACATGTTCGGGTGTTTTGAATTACCTCCCTTATTCCACTATAGGACATACAGATTTACTCGCCTTTAAGATAAGGCGTTTCAAATTATCCCAATTCCTTATTTCAGACATTAGTTCAGTATAAGGCGATTCGAATTATCCCCCTATTCCTTTATTTCATTAAAACAACCTTATTTCATGCATTATTCAGAGAGAACTGCGTACCTTGATAAAACCACTGACATACTTTAAGGTATTTCAGCGTACGACTAATCTAAAGAGTGAAAGGTTCCTGTAGGCATCCACCAAATCCCTTGTACAGTTAAGCCTTGTGTGAACGATATTAAACAAAGCATCATATTTCTCAAACATTTATCCACCACTCGAAGTGGAGATATTGTTCTCTACCAGACACATAATTGCAATTTCTATTTTATTCAATACATACAACCGTTCCACTTTGATTGGCTACGACAGACAAAACTCGTGGGATCCTTATAGGACCAAGAACGATGTCTACCAAATATAAATTTACTGAATTATGACAAAAGAAAAGTAATAAAAAATATTTACTGAAGTCTTATGTCAAACATGTATCATTAGTAGTCTAGTAATACAAGGAATGTTCACTCAAGACATACGTGTACTAGCCTGGCACATATTATGCTAGGATGGCCTACATTATGCACTCATCTTTCATGTTTAGTAAAAAGTTGTGTTGCTTACCTGATTTGAATTAATCGGTTAACAGTTGGTTTCATCACATTTACAGTAATACATTCATGATCTTTAGAATCACACTTACGTCTTGATTTATTTGTCCTATCACTAATTTGGTCGTTTTAGCAGTTAGAAGAGTCAATATTTACGTAAGTTCCCGTCCGTCTTTGGAATAATACATGAAATTACCAGCTATGCTAATAAGCCATAAAATCAAATGACAGAAATTTAACTATATAGCTATGCATATAAAAGATATTGTTCTTAAAACAAAACATCATATACTTTTGGGTTCCGAAGCACATCACTAAACTATACAATGCATAAAAGGGCATTATTCTGATTTATTATACAATAAACTCAAATTTATTTATAGCGTTGTTATACTATCTTATATGCCATGCTTTCTAAACATTCGGTCAGTTTGTACCTTTGTTCATATATCATAAACAAGTTAAAGTCTTATATATTGGTTTTGAAATGACACAGTGAATGAAGAATTTCTGTATAAAGAAATAAATGTCAGATAAACTTGTATTTCTGGTGGAAGACATTTAGTTTATTTATTGTTAGTGTAGAAATCGACCATGCTACGATAAAATTTTCAACGTTTGATAAATAAGCTAAAAACAATTGCAACCGAAGAATAACATATGGGTTACTGAAGGGAAATAATTTATAACTATTTTAACGTAAAATTTTCTTATAAAAGAGTGAATTGACAAACAACTTGTCAACTAAACTTATTAAAAACAAGTCTTGTAACATATAGGACTGAACTGAACTATTGAATGCATTATTAGAGACGAAATTATTAGCAAATAAAAACAGTACACATCATGTAATTTTTACATAAGCTGTCGTCAAACAGTTTACCATCCCTAGAAACAGATGGCAACCTTTTTCAGCTCTAAACCTGCTTCGTAAATGTATGTTTTTTGTTTAATCACAAGCCATTAACCTAGGTTATTTCCCACGAATAGATAAATAAAAAAAAATATTTATGTAATAAACTTCGGGTCAATGTTCTATAAACGTTAGTTGTTCTTCTGAATAAATACAATAAATTACTAATGTAATAATGTTCTTAGATAACTATATGTATGGGATAAGTAACATGACTGATATCGAAAGAAATTAAACTTTAACTGTGCCATATTTAAGAAGTAGACCGCGTAAATTTAAATTTAGTGAAGTTTAAAACATCAACTCCGCCAAATCTTTTCCTTCTAGTAAAAAATTAGAGAACACACTATTACAACTCTCTTTATGAAGAAGTTTAATTGTTCAATATAATATTAAAACTTTCCTATCATTTTTGTTCACAAACAGTCATTGAAAGATAACATTTTTTTATAAACAGGACATTAAAAGGACAAATAAAGTAAAGAAATCACAGTCAAACTTTGATAATGTGAGTTTGTTTGTAACAAATACAAGCAAGAATTTATTTAAACAAATATATTTACAGACAAGAATAGAGCAATAACAGAAACGAAATGGTGTGCGACTACTTCTCAATAGCGAATAATCCACATTTTTTTGAATGGTCAATATTTTAAGTTTTGACGTGTTTGGCTTACTTTAGGGATTTTGTTTTATCTATTCTAGTATATCTACACTTTTTCCTACCATATAATGTCCAGATTAATGAGAGGGTCAACTTACAATGACTTTTCTTTTTCACTCATATTCTGTTTCCATTCGTTTACCTTCAAGAACAAAAGTATATATTCGAAAAAGTACATCTTGTGATAAATTCAATTTACTTGCATCTTCGTGTACTTAAGATTCTTATTAAGACTATGAAAATACATGTCATAGTGAGTCAGAGCAAAATATATTTCTTGTATGATTGAATTAAACTGTCGGTGCACTGATCATTGATTTTTTAATAGTTATGTAAAAATTACTATGTGTATTACAAAAAGCCTTCTCTAACAGTTTCCCCTTCTTCAACACACTTTAATTTTATACTTGTTTTTTTTCTTCAAATTTTATGTTATAGATCATTTCCTTTAACAAGAATAGATTCAGTGAAATATAGGTACTGATTTTAGATACGAAAATGATTAATGACTTTTGAAGGCAAAAAAACAGTTTCTTAAATTAGGACTTATTTTGAAGAAGCCCATCTTGTTTAACTCAAACCGTGCTAATGTTCACACGAAAACAGATTTTCAGTTTAATACTGAGTCCATTGTTACAAGTTTTTGTGTATTTTCCCTTTTTTTAGGTGCCCCATTTAATCTATATTAGAATTTCAAATTTTATGGTTTTAGACTGTAAGACTTTAGTGAAGCTCCACTTAAGAAATGGCGCATACTGACGACAGCGACACGTACATAGTTACAAATATTTGGGTTTTTGGATCTTAAGCATGGAGAAAAGCTGTACTTTAACCCAAGAGAAAAGTATATAAATGAGATATTGATAAAATATGGCAAATACAATTCATACTGGCATCTACATCATTCACAGGTTTGATTGTGACTAACGCTAATATTCCGTCAACTTGGTTTATATCTTTATTATCACATCAATAAATTTCCGCTAATTGGTGGCTGATATGAGGGTATTTACATGTACTTAAGGACATATGTAATTCATATAATCGGTATCTGTCTCTGTAAGAATGATATGTTTTACTCCGTTGCAAATATCAGTTTTGCTTTCTCCCTTTTTAAATATATTATGTTTGTTTTGTGAAAAAGGGAATTGTAGACTTCGGTTTGTAAGTTTGGGTACATCGAATCATGCTGTCTGTGTAAAATAACACCAGTTCACCAGTTGTGTCATGTCACCAAAGGTCACTTACGATCAAAACGTAGAAGCTGTGCAGAATTGTATAACATTTGGATAAACTAGTTTGTTAGCAAGTAAACAATCATGTATTTCTAGGTCTCGTATGACGTTTGTAACAAAGCTCAAAGAAATTAAAGCACTGATAAAACAATCTCAAGCTCGACAGATTCTTCTAAAAATCTGTAAGCATATCATGTTTGAAAAAGTTTACAACTTCTATTCGACCATGGAATAATAAGTCATATTATTAGAAATTGATGTACTATGCTTGACAAAACTTAGTGATCTCATGGCGAAATTTTATAGGCATGTTGCTTAATAAAATGGCAATCATGGCCTGAGATATTGCACTAATTAGCCATTCAAAAACAATGTTTGCTATACATCATATTTTTCTTGTACACTTATTCACCGTCGTAGACTATATTATGATGGAGACATTGTAAGCTAACAGACGCATTATATCAATTTTCATTTCATACAATATATACAACCGTTCCATTCTCGTTGGATACGACAAACAATACTCCTGGGATGTCTACCAGATTTAAATTTACCGAATTATGACAGAAGTAAAGGGAATACCGAAGTTTCATATTAAACATGATAAAAGTCTAATAGTGCAAAGATGTTACGCGTAACGGTCTTTCTACGCTGACGTCTAAGTTTCCATTTTATTTAGTTCCGCCCATTATTTTTTAGATTCTTTAACTTTGGCACAATGCGCCGCTTTTCATGGAATCGCACGAAAGTGTCACATTGAATGTTCCATGATGACCGCCGTAAGAACACATCTGCGTATGTTTCTAAATTCAAAATTTAACCATTACCGTGATTAAATGTTGAATTCTGCTTAAGCCGGTGCTAGGGGGAGCTTGTACGGTAAATTGCATTTTCCATTACCGTCCATTAACATGGCTTAATCAAGCGTGGCTGCAACACTTTCAATTTTTCGTTCTTTAGGGATTTTTTATTTCTCTCTATATTTTTTAAAATGAAACAAATCATATTTGAAACAAATTAATTACCTTTGATCAATTTCCTACAGCAGTACATCGATCTATTTAGCAGTACAGAAGGGCGATAACCCTGAAAATAATACACGAAGGTCTTCCTGCATCTTACCAGTTAGCATGTCAAGACACAATAATGTACACAATGAAAAGATTTTTGTTTATCTTTAATATTACTTTAAGTCGGCAAAAATTAAAGTTTAATATTATTTTAAGTCGGAAAAAATTAAAGTTCAATGTATCAAATTAACACAATAACTTTGTGTTTAACATAAGCTAAATTGCATAAAAAATATATTTATATTTTTCGGCAGAATATATAAATACTCTAGAGCAATACAAGTAAGTATACATATAATTTATACACAGGCAATAAATGCATCACAAGGAGGATGGCTTTTAATAAGCAATGTTACCACACCAAGTTATCAAATTGAAATGCGTAACCTTTAAACGAGTCCGGTGATTGGTAAAATTACAAAACCTGTTTAATCACAGAATCTAAATTTTACTCATTAGATGAGCTCCATTGCTAATCAGCAGACATGAAAGTGATTTTTTTCTCAAAATAAGATAATGCCTACTTAATTTAATGCTTAGAAGAGCAACTGATGTTACCAAATGTATATTACATTTTAATTTCTATTTCCATTTCATGTAATCGTAATCTATTACGGGAATATATACATGTACTATGTTAATGCCTGCTAAAAAAACAACAGTGACAAAAGTTTATAAAGATGATTTAGAGCTGCATGATATTGACATTATCCTTTACTGTTTGATGACAGCTTATGTCAAAGCAATACCTTCAGTGACATGGGTACACTAACGCATTCTTCAAAATAGGCCGTGGTCATGTCGATGAAAATGTGAGTTTGCATCAAAGAATTCTCTTGAATTGCCTAGAAAAGTCAGTGAGACGTTTTTCTTAAACGTCTGTTCATGACATAATTATAAAGGACCTTGTAAAATTATTCAGATTATGCTGTCTGGCTATGTATGCAAACAATACATGTGTTCGTTTCTTTACTGAAGAGCCATTGCATAATGAGAAATTAACCGTTTTGTATGCTTCATCGTCACATGAAGTAATCGGTCCATCAAATGAGAAAAGAAGATCACTGAAATAATGTGTGAAAAATTTTCAATAATAACATAGTGCGGGGGTTAAACAAGAACAATTGGTGAACAGAACAGAATAGAACTGAACAGAATTAATTTCCATAACTAGTAAAAATTCAAGTCTTAACCCAAGGGTCATTATTAAATTAAATATACCATAAATTTTCGTTAGTAAAAAGGACTAGAGCTACAATCTACCAGAATGCTTAAAACTCGTGGTTTTGAAGATCCTGTGGATACGCTATAAAAACATGTTTATTAACATTTGCCATTGACGTCAAAGTTTGCAAATTACATTTTGTTTACTTTTATAGGTTATATTCTAATCTATATATTTGTATTTCAGAGATCGGGCATTCAGATGATGCTGACATCCAAAAGCTGCCAGATCCAGTCCCTCGTGGTGACTTCAAACCTATAGTGCTGCCAACAGGACAGCCTACATAAATTGCTTTTACCTGGAGACAACTGGCCTTAGTAAGTAGACCTGTATTGCGAATTCGTTGATATATATCATGTGAAAACTGTAACACAGTCGTTTTCATTTAGGTTATCGTCCTTCGATACTAGGTTGAGTGATTAGTCGTCTCTTAAAATATAATTGTAAAAAATATGTAATATATCAGAAATGGTTTATCCTTATTCGGAACAAGCTGAATTAGAATAAGATCTCATATTATTATAAGAGCACATAAAACAGCTCAAAAATGTTTATTTATTTATAAATAATTGTGTTGTTTGTTTCAGTACACGATGGCCAGATCCCACATATTACCCAGGTTGCTGCCACAGAACCTAAAAGTGGGAAAGCTTTCAATATGTATGTTCTACCTACATTGCCAATATCCGACAAGGCACAAGAAGTGACCGGCCTAAGAATGGTGGATCACAAGATGCAGTACAATGGAACTAATGTTGAGGCTTATTCCATATATGAAGCCTTGAAATCATATTGTGATTGGTTAGAAAAATTTCAAAATGTTGTATTGTTTGCGCATAATGGCAGAAGATTTGACTTTCCTGTTTTGTTGACGGCATGTGACAATATAGGATTGAGGGACAGAATGTGTGTGTTGCTGGATGCGCGGATTCACTGTCTATATTTAGAAAAGCATACCCAAACAGGATTTACAAACAGGAAGACCTTGCAAAGGATCTATTGGGAGCTTCATACTGTGCTCATAATGCTTCAGAAGATGTCACGATTCTTGGTAAACTTATTCACCACTTGGACATATTATCTGTTGATCTGCTGCCACACACATTTTCAGCAAAATCTGTGTACAATTCCCAGTTGTGCAGCCGGGAAAAAGCAAAGAATTTGCCGTCACTTAGGGTATTGATTTAAAATAGTGTGTGTAAGTTAACTACAGCCGAGAATATTGCTGCGTCCGGCTTGAACCTACAACATCTAAGGTGCATCTTTAAGCGCCAAGGCGAAGATGGTCTTCGGAACATTTTCGTGATGAAGAACTGTGACGGTCAGCCACGAGTAACTAATACTAAAAGTACATTAGAAACTGTTATCCCTGCCCTTGCACAGTATTTTTCAAGGAATTAGTGTATGACATAGCATTTTTATGTGGTATACTTCTGTGTTGCTCCAGAGGTGATACTTTGAGAATAATATAGTTTAGTACACTGGTCGTGCTCTTTCTAAAGTCAGAACAATACGTCGAGGTCCATTTCAAGTTGACAAGTTTTCCATTTACTCAGTATATACAGTAATTAACATATTTATAGACTGCTTAGAATATAGCTTCATGATAATTTGGTCATTTTAAGAATGTTGATACTTTTCAAAATGTGTTTTGAATTTTACATTAAAGAAATGTGTACTTGTAATGAAAAATGGCCAAAATCAGTTTATGGGGTTGTCAAATATAATGCTGTATATTTTACAAACGTCATGGTAAATGATGACTTTCTTTTGTTATTTTTCTCATATGGTATGTTAGATAATTTCTATGTATTTCAATTGGCTGGACCTTGTAAGTAGGTTATAGAAAATTCTTAGAAAAATTGAAGTACAAGTCTACATTTTAACGATTTGGCCATTTTCCGAGTAACAATGGTAACATATTTTTGTTTTCATAAGTTTTATTGCAAATACTGTCGCTCAAATGATGTTTTATTTTGATAATATAATAAATGTGCTACAATTTGGTACCAAATTTCTAATGTTTTTGCAATATCTGTTGAAAATAAGCTTATTTCTATAGTTCAACTCTGGCAAATTTTACACGATCCAGAAAGAGAAAGGCCGGAAACATACACTTTGTCATAATTTTCTTATTAGATGGTAAAAGTCAATGAAAATTTGCAAACATGTCAGGCATGTAGCATAGATTCAATAAATATTAACATTCCATAGGTTCTAAGATATGTCAATGATGGGTCTAAGACCTTAACATAGGAAATGTTGTATGACTCATATGTTTTAACATAAAATGTCATTACAATTATAACACGATAAAAAAGGTTGTAATAAAGGATATAGAATAACATATAACTAACTGTTCATATGATCTAGTTCGATGTGGTGCTGAAGGTAATTGATTAAAGACGATAAAGACGATGAATTTGTATTAAATAAAATGTGTATGCTATCAACTCAGACGTTTGCAAACATAAGCAAAGCACCCTTGCATTATTAGACTTGTAATGATTTATGTTTGATACGAGACTTCGGTAAACCTTTTTTTCACTTTTCTTCTGTCATAATTTGGTAAATTTAAATCTGTTAGACATCCCAAGAGTATTGTCCGTCGTAACCAACGAGAATGGAACGGTATATGAAAATTGCTATAATGCGTCTGTTGGCGTACAATATCTCAATCATAATATAGTCTACGACGGTGAATAAGTGTACGAGAAAAAAAGATGTATAACAAACATTGTTTTTGAATGGCTAATTAGCCATGATTGCCATTTTTATTAAGCAATATTCCAATAAAATTTCGCCATGAGTTTATGTAGGTTTGACAAGCATAAGTACATCAATTTCTATAATATGACTGTATTATTCTTTTGTCGGATAGAAGTTGTAAACTTTCAAACGTGATATGCTAACATATTTTTTACAAGAGCCTGTCCAGCTTTAGATTATTTTATCAGTGCTTTCTTTTCTGTGAGCTTTGTTACAAACATCATACGAGACCTAGAAATACTTAATTGCTTACTTCTTTACAAAAGATATCATTCTTACAGAGACGGATACCGATTATATGAATAACATATGTTCTTAAATAAATAACCGGATATCAGCCGATTAGCGGAAATTTAATAATATGATAATAAAGGTACAGACGAAATTGAAGGAAAATTAGCGTTAATCACAATCAAACCTGTTAGTGATGCAGATGGAAATGTGTGAATGGTGATTTTCACATTCTGTCAATATGTCATTTATATACATTTATGTACTTTTCTCAGTGGATAATGTTCAACTTTTCTCCACTGCTCAAGATTCAAATCCCAAATACTATGTACTTGTCACTGTCGAGTCGTCAGTATGCGCCATTTCTTTAGTGGAGCTCTTCTAAGGTCCAACATACTAAAACCTTAAAATTTGAAATTCTTGCATAGATCAAACGGGGCACTGAAAAAAGGAGAATATGCAAAAGGTTGTAACAATGTACTCAACATTAAACTGAATATCTAGTTTCGCGCTATTCTTAGCCCGGTTTGAGTTAAAACAAGACGGTATTCTTACTGTTCTTCACAATGAGTCATAATTAAAGAAACTTATTGTTTGCCTTAAAATGTTATTTATTATTTTCGTTTCTAGAATCAGTACCTATATTTCACGGAATCTATTCTTGTTAAAGGAAATGATCTATGACATAATGTGCGAAGAATAGAACAATCGAGTGCTATTATCGTCTGTATGTACAAGATGGTGTAAAATTAAAGTGTTGTAGGAGATGAAACTGTTAGAAAAATCTTTCTGTAATACACGTAGTGATTTTTTCATAAATATTAAAAAATCAATGACAGTTTAATTCAATCATACCAGAAATATTGTTTGCTCTGACTCACTATGACATGTATTTTCATAGTCTTAATAAGAATCTAAAGTACACGAAGATGCAAGTAACAAATTGAATTTATCACAAGATGTACTCTTTCGAACATAGACTTTTGTTTCATATAAGGTAAACGAACGGAAACAGAATATGTGTGAAAAAAGACCGGAGTCATTGTAAATTTACCCTCTCAATAATCTGGACATTATATAGTAGTAAAACGTGTAGATATACTAGAATAGCGAAAACAGAATCCCTAAAGTAAGCCCAACATGGCAAAATTGAAGATGTTGACCATCCAAAAAAATGTCGTGGATTATTCGCTATGAAGAAGTATTCGCACACCATTTCGCTTCTGTTATTCCTCTATTTTTGATAGAATTAGTTCATCATAATTAATACATGACTTAATATGTGAATTGACAATCAAAGAAAATTTATTGGATATGGATAAGTTAATGTTTTCGTACCTGAAACGAATGTACTAAAAGTCACCGAGGGTTGTTACTACCTTCCGGTATTTGTCTGTAAATACTATGTCTTTCAATTGTTACAAACAAACTCACATTATTCAAAGTTTCACTGTGGTTTCTTTACTTTATTTTTCCTTTTTAATGTCCTTTTAT
>NW_026858468.1:0-5000 GCF_026571515.1 Ruditapes philippinarum | reverse complement strand
ATGAATGAATGAATGAATGAATGAATGAATGAATGAGATATCATTGTTGTTTTTTACATATACAAGTACATGTATTACATTATGTATAGCCTATTTTTATAGGACATATATCAACGTAAAATTTAATTTCTGTGTGGACAATACCGATTTCATCTTCGTGATTTCACAATTATTTTAATTTTCACAATTTCAGCTTCACAGATTCACGATTTTATTATAATTAATTCATGTTTTGAACATCACAATTTCAACTTTATCAGTTTCTCATGTTTGGCTTATCATTATAAAATATTATAATGATAATGAAAAGGAAATTACAAAATAACATGATTCACCATAGATGCAAAATGCAAAACAGTACTATCTAATCGTCAATCGCAATTGCAAAGTATTCGCTATTTATCTGCGGGTGTATGCTAAAAAGCAAACCAAGCGGTATTGAGCTAGAATACCGCGTCGGATGTCTTACACGTTCTGTGCACTGACGATATTATTTGTACACAATCCAGGAATTTTTGCATTGTGTTAATTGTCAAATGTCTGGCAAATATATGATCAGACTATTTCTTTACTCTTACAGGAAATAAGCTATTCAGAAGTAAATTTTCATTCACTATTTCTATATACAGAATCCGTATTTGCACGAATACGGAATTTCGTATTTTAGTAATATACGGACTTGTTATAAAAATTCCGTATATTAGTAAAATACGAACTTCGTACATCAAAGTTCCCGTATATTACGAGTGTACGGAGTTCGTATACTAGTCGTATACGGACTGATATAATATACGGTCCCGTACATCTCCGTATTTCAAGTTTCCCGTATTCTTACACGTATATTAATGATATACGGAATTCCGTACACTTCCGTATATCCATGTCTTTTTCGCAGTGATATACCTTCATTTACAGAAACTGGTTCACAATTATCAACACCAGGGAGAAAACAGGATTTAGCAAAATTTGTATTTTCAAATCAAAAACTCTTGTTCAGTGAGCTTAATGTTATTCTGTTTCCGTGCATGTAAAATGTATTATGTATTAATTTATCTTAGCGGTCCAATTATATATATATACTAGTAAACACTTTGAAACACTTTTAAAACTTTAAACAGCAATATTTCCAGAGGGCTTTTAAACTACATTTTCTGCATCTGAAGGAAATAATATATCCTGTATGTGGTCTTAAAAAAAAGAATTTGAAATTGGATTGCTGCACTCCCTTGTTATTCTTCGCCTTCATATTTTACTATTTTGATCTGAGGAATCCCTGACATTTAGGAGGAATCCCTGAATTAAATCTCAGGGATTCCTATGGGATCCCTTGTAAAAACAGTTAGTGTCGAACCCTGCTGGTAGCAGAGGGGATTCTGTCATAAAATTGACCGAAAAAATAAATATTTGGAAGCTGTACATAGTCCTTTCATGTGCATTATTGTTTTGATAGCAGACTTAAGTGTTGCACAATATCTTCAAGATCATATTGCAACTGTATTTTTGAAGTTCTATTTGTGTAAACAAGAGCTGTCGGTAGGACAGCAACGCTTGACTATTCTTAGTGCTTGATAGTAAAAAAAATGCTTGATACAGTTACCTCCTCCTGTCTACAGGTTGGGGTCATGATGGTGAACAAGTGTGAAAAGTTTCAAAGCCATATGTCAATGGACTTTGAAAATATTTGAACTATTACAAAAACTTTAACATAAGTGGTTACGCCGACGCAGACGCCGACACTGACACCGACGCTCGGGTGACTGCAATAGCTCTACTTATTCTTACCGAATAGTCGAGCTAAAAATGTAAATAAAATTTCACAATCAAAATGCACTTACGATTAATAATATGTGAATAATTGGCACGATAAATATCCAACATTTTTTTTATACTTTTGAGCAATAATTAAATACGAGTTAATTGACAAATAGAAATGACAGTTGTTTTTTTTCTGATATATAAAAATGGGTGGAAGTCAATTGAGTGTCGGCACTTCTTTGATGATTTGGCAACAACTACAGGTGTGTAAACATCAAAGATTGACAGATTCTTCTCTACAGCCTACCAGTCATTTAACAGAGGTCATCTCCTGTGTAAATTTTGTATTTATTATTTAACAATGGAAACATTATATTCCTTTTATTTATGGATGCTACTGTACATTTTAGTGCGAGTGTTTTTGTGTCTTTTAGCGCTATGGAATTTTAACGGCAATGATTTTCAGTAAATAACAAATATTTTAACAAATTTGAAACAGGCCTGCAAATATCCGCCATTTAAAAATTATAGGAGACAAATCTTGTGTGTGTTATTTTTTAAGTAAATATGTGTAATAAATTGAGTAATGGTCACCCGAGAGAGCGAAATGTCCAGGTGATCCACTATAATTTTTTCCAGATCATACGGGAATACTTATGCAAGATAAGTTGTATCACATTGGTAATTTGACCATGCTTGAATTTATGTCCAAATAGGCATTTTTTTTTTTTTTTATTTCATATCATGATTACTAGTGAACATGTCTTTTTTGACTGTCTAATACATGTCAGTTTCGTCGTCGCCGATGATGATAATGAAGTCCAAAATTCCACAATCTGCTACAACTAAGCATATATACTTACATTCTGTAAAAATCATGTAATGAAAAAAAAAAAAGCCTACCTACCGACCCACTCTTTGTAACCCTGGGTCTGCAATAGCAAACATATATATTTTATGCAATAGCAAACATATATAAACTTTTTTGCCATTTTCAAGGCATCAAGAAGGGATCTCACAATTTTCAAATATTTTTTAATGTTATTGTAACAAATCATTTTAATTCTTCTTTAATAAAAACTAGAAATGTGTCCATAGGACACGGGTGCCCCCACCGCGCCACTGTTCTGTCAATCTTATGACTCTAGGTCAAATATTTTTTGAAAACTAAAAATCTTTTTACTAAGTAAAGGGCAAGAACTTTACAAATACTGAATAAATCCCCAAGCAAACCCCAAGTTGAAAATTGCAAATTTATACTACTGTAATTCAAGGGCAATAACTCTAACAAAACTGAAAAAAATCCACATGCAAAGTCCCAGGTTCATAGCATCACAGTGAGGTGAATCATTATTCCTGTAATTTAGTGATTGTTGATCATTATTCCTGTAAAGTTGGTCGATTCTAACTCAAGCACTCAAGGATCAAATAACAACATAATGAAAACAGTTTTTACTAAGTCAAGGGAAATAACTCTACAAATACTGGATAAATCCACAAGCAAAACCCCAGGAACAAACTAAATATGCTGAGCAACTTTCCAATAAGGTTTAATGACCCTATGTCAAATCCTTTTTGAGTTACATGCGACACACGTTGAAAATTGCAAACATTTTCTAAGTCAAGGCAATAACTCTAAAAATACTAAATAAATCCAGACGAAAATACCAGGTGCACAACTACACATGCTGATCAACATTCCTGTAAAGTATCATGACTCTAGGTCAAATACTTTTTGAGTTACATGCGACACAAGTTGAAAATTACAAAATTTTACTAAGTCAAGGGCAATAACTCTAAAAATACTAAAAATATCCAGACGAAAATACCCAGGTGCACAACTACACATACTGATCAACATTCCTGTTAAAGTATCATGACTCTAGGTCAAATACTTTTTGAGTTACATGCGACACAAGTTGGAAAATTACAAAATTTTACTAAGTCAAGGGCAATAACTCTTAAATACTAAAAATATCCAGACGAAAATACCCAGTGCACAACTTCACATGCTGATCAACATTCCCATAAAGTTTCGTTGAATTCCAGCCATTAGTTGCAGAGAACTACTCCGGAAACGAAATTCGGACAAAATTTTACTGAGTCAAGGGCAATAACTCTAAAAATACTAAAAATATCCAGACGAAAATACCCAGGTGCACAACTTCACATGCTGATCAACATACCCATAAAGTTTCGTTGAATTCCAGCCATTAATTGCAGAGAACTACTCCGGAAACGAAATTCGGACGGACGGATGGACGGACGGACGGAAGGACGGACGGAAGGACGGACGTTCTCACAGGACAGTAATTATGTGGCTACTCTATTGTTCTCTCTATTGTTCTTTTAGCCAGGCAAAAGAAAAATAGCCACATAAAAGCATTACGGAATGAATGACATCAAAGAGAACCTATTGTCCCTCTAGCCACATAATTACTCTCCTGTGAGTGCGGACGGACAACGCCAAAACTATATCCCCCTCCCGATTTCATCGGCGGGGGATAATAAAAAGTTTGTACAGAATTGAAATACCTTTCCAATGGTATAAATATCATATTTGTTGGTTTTATACAAATATGTCTACATGAGTTATAAAGTAATAAACTATATACTTGATGGTGTTTTTTTCTCCATTTTTCAGATAAATTAGGCTACTTATGTGTTTTAACTAATGTAAAATGGTTTAATTACAAGTTTGACAATATATATGTCAATGTAAGATTTGTAGAGATTTGAATTATCTTTCCAGTGGTATAAATTTTATATTTGTGGGCTTTATAACAGTATAATTACAGTAGTTATAAAACAATAAAATGATGTATAATTTTCTCTCTCTTTTACAGGGATTAGGGAAAATATGGCTAATTTATTATAATTTTTTTTGGTTTATGCAGCAATTAATTTTTAGTGAAATAAATAACAACAAGTTCCTTTTTTTATACCAGTAAAAAGAAATCTCACTTTGTTTTTTTTATTTATTTTATTAGTTTTTTTTTAATTTATTTCATAATAGTAACTGTCATTTCTGTAATACATGTATATAACTTTTGAATGAAATATTTCAGAATTTCTGCTGTCATGGTCATATATTTTCTTCATGAATTATGAATTTAATTAAATTTTATCATTTATAGATCTAATTTAGATCAAATGATGATAAAGGAAAGACATCCTCGAGTTCCACGGCCCTTTTTCGGCATTTCATGTTGCGACATCAAAGATGATATATTGGGGTTGTTTTA
>NW_026858467.1:0-65101 GCF_026571515.1 Ruditapes philippinarum | reverse complement strand
AACAATAAATTAGACTTAAACTAAACAAGCGTGGGGTTTTTAAAATAGTGCTATTTAAGGGAATGTAATTTCATTTATGTAAAAAATGTCGGTTTAAAGACTGTTAGCACAAAATGTTCTGAGATGAACATAATTTTTTTCAAAATTTTTAAATTTAAATTTTTTATTTAAAATTTTTTTAAAGGGGCCCCAAAATTTTTATGTCTATATTTTTAGACTTTAAAATTAATAAATGACTGTAAAGAAATGCCAGAAAAAGAAAAAAAGTAATAGAGAGCAAAACAATTTTTAATTTTTAATTAATTTAAAACAGACAATTCAATCTACTTTTATCAAAGGGGTTATTACGGGTCATAGTTGTGACCACTGGCGGGCGACTTTTCCAAAAAGGGAATCCCCCGTTCACAAATATCTTTAACGATATTAATCATAAACCACACATCGGGACTTCCTAAAAAATTTCTTTTAATCTCTTACGCTAAATGCTCAAAGGCTTAACTTGAGTCTTCAAATTTTGAGAAAACTTTAACGAAAAAGTACGATACATTTAATTATAAATTTACCCGGAGCTCAACACTATCTAATACTATACACTTTCCAAGTAATTGTTTGTGAAAAAGTGCTCAAACGTCCACCGCAAAAACAATGGCGCCCACGAAATCACCATTATTTTAAAATTTTTTTAATTCATGTTTTGCCCCCTTTTTTAAAAAGGAAATATCAATCTTTTTATTTTAATTTTCCTTAAATTTTGTTTATTTAAAAAATTGTGTTTTTTCGTAAATAAATGACAAAAATATTAAAAAAGTCGGACAGGGAAATATTTATCATGGGAAAGGGAGTGTGAAGGTGCCTTTTTGTTTTCTCAGTGAGATGAAACCTTATTAAATAAAAATTTTCCCCAAAGAAATTTCTTTAAATTTTTAAATGTATGTTAAAAGGGAAAAAAAAAATAATACTTATATTTGTATAACAATAAAGCTTTTTGGAAAAAATTTTAAATTTTTAAAATCTCCAGGCCTTTTATTTTATTAAAACAAAAAACAATTATGCATCAAACTAATTTTTAAAGATTTATGCAGAGGGCTTTGTCGCATTTTAACACGGCGCCTAATGTTCCCCGTGGGTATTTACAGAAAAAACATAAAAAAGTGATATTCAACATTTCTTTCCTTCAAATAAATATCGTTGGCCATAAATTATAAATCTTTTATTTTACTCCCAATTAAACGTACACTAATGGGAATTAAACGTTAAATTAGCCCTTTGTTTACCAGCCAAGAGCTTAACCCCCGTCCAAATGTATTTCAAACATCCTGATCCGGCAAATTTTTTTCCTGCAGTATGACCATGCCTTAACTGTGTGATAATGTCCCTTTATTACAGAATCCTTAATCGAAGGGCAACGATTTTACATTACACAAATAACACAAACAAACAACAAAGGAACAAGACAGTTTAAAACGTCCCATATTAGTTTTTAAAGTTTTATTTTTAAATAAAAAAACAATCATTTTCCTTCGACATGCGCAACAGTAACAATTTTTTGACAACTTATTCAAAGAAATCTCAATATTTTCTTATGTTAAAAGAAAACAAAATAATTCAATCCACAAAATTTCGTGTTTAACATTTTACCTGTTATTAGACTCATATGTACATGATAAGATTCTGATACGCTGCGTATCAAAACTACGATCCACCAATGCTACAGTAACAATAACAATGCCTCATATTCATTAAGGTCCTGCATTAGAAACAATTTAGACGGTTGAAAAAAATGCCTGATGGATATACATCAAGAATAATATCAAAAATTGATATTGTCCCGGGTACAATATTTTTATTATTTGATAATACATTTCCAGTCACTTTCGTATGACGATTGATAATTAGGAAAGTAACGATACCTAAATATCAATTATTTCATTTCTAATTTCCAAAATGGTGCATCAAATAGTCTCTTACTTTCGAGTAATTACGGTATTAAATATTCAATTGGTTATTGTAAGTTGAATAAATGATAAATTCAGTGATAATGGAATTTTTATGTTTCAATCCATTACTAAAATGTAAGCGTTCATACTAATAAATCATCGGATCGAAACTCATTGTTCTTCCTATCAAGAAACACTTTTTTATTGTTGATATTTTTTCAAATGCAATAACCACAAATATAAAACGTTTAATCTTGCACAATATTAATCAATACTAACCGCAATTATTCCATCTGGCGTATAGATATAAATAATGACTTTCTGTTTTCTACAAACACTAATTTTGATTGTTATAATACAACTTTTATTATCATTTTTATGAAAAACTATAAGCATTATTATTAGTGCGCTATGTTAGACGTAGTTAAACTAAAAATCACAACTCATGACTTGCGACTTTTTAAAAGCAACGGATTTAGTCAATATAAGATGAAAATATAAGAAAAGTCATTTATTGTTGTCAATTTGAGCTGAATTATCCACTATTTGTGTTATAATGTATCACAGCACGTCTGTGTTAAATATTTCCAAATATACAAAAAAACAACAACTATCGCATATCAGTCTTGAATGTCATATGCATAGTCTATGCATATAAATGCAATGTTAATAGTTATGCTTTATATAGTAATGGTATCAATTTCTTTTGGTTTAAACATTTTTTTTCAAGGTAATATATACATGATAATAATTTAAAATTTCAGTAGGAAGGAATTGGACGAGAGCTACAATAGCTCATGGTAGTCATCTTCTTAATTAATTATTCAATTTCTTTTGATAGCGGCGTACACATTATTGTCCTTTATCCAAGTGAAAAGTCATCCAGATCTGTATACTGTGTTTTACTTGGATCGTCTTCAAAAAGTAGCTTTTACTTTCAACCGCGTTGCTGTACGTCCTGGTCGTTTGATGAAACTGTTCATATTGACGTATGTTCTAGAAAATGAAAAAATATGCCGGAAAATATTTGTCTACAGGAAGGGGGCATATATACGTTAAAAAACACAAAACAAATACAACAAAAGGTGCATATTATTAAATCATTTCAAAACTAAAGTGTAATAGTTTTAATCAATCAAATGATTTATTTGGTATAAACATTTAAAGAATTGTCTTCTATGTATTATGAAAAAGGCATGTATCTTATTTGTTATCGTTATTATACAATGTTTTACATTTTCATTATCAATCTATAGTACATAAGCTAAACTTTCTCACCAAAGTAATAGAAAAATAAATAAATTATTAAAATAATAAATAAATGAATTAATATATATATAAATAAAATGAATTAAATAAATAAATAAATAAAGAAGAAAAATAAAAAAAACTACTTACGTTTGTCCCTGTAATTCATTGCCTCTGTTTATGCCTTAAATACAAAACAATTTCTATAAAACAGATTTTGCAATAAATGCTATTAAGGTTATGTTCTATAATTTCAACATACTTGAAATGTTACTCATATTCATCTAATAGATATAAAATGCACTACTTGTTTGAGCACTTGTTATAGTAAACACTAATTATTAAAAAGAGATCTTACAAAAACAAAAGCGACTAGCGATAGATATATCGACAAATGTTATGCATTATAAAAGGGCGATGCTTTTGTTAAGCATTATCATTTGCATATGCACGAGGACGTGCTTAAAGACGGGACGAACGATGGACTTCAAAGACCCGAGGGCTTCTGCAAATGTAAATGCCCGAACAAAAAAAGATCAAAAAAGTATGCGCTCCCCGTTTCCTTCTCTACTTTTCATTTTCAGTGTCGGTTTTCAAGTTCCAGTGATATGCCATGTCGCATTTTCTTTTGATAATTTGGTACCAGGCAAACCGTTGCAGTCAGATGTTTTACATGGCGACCTGAGTCACAATTTTAGTAACGTGCAACAACGACTCTTCCAACAACGAATTTATCCAACATAATTCACAACAGAATTATACAAAGCTATTGAAACTAGGACTATCACTAAATGTGATTAATACCCCCGCAAGACTGCTTCGGAAATGAGGAAGTTACTAGAAACAAAACACTTTGTAAAAAATAATGATTGAGTTACGGTTGTTACCATTAGTTTTCAAGGTATGCATTGGGCAATAAAAAGTAACAAAGGGCAAACACTCTTAAATATGTAAAGAAAGAGTTATGGTTTATGTGCACTGCGCTTCGTCTCAATATCATTGACCAGTGTATGAAATTGTAATAAATTCCAACCAGTAGTTTTCAAGTTATGCTCTGGACAAGAAAAATAAACAATGGAAAAGTAGCAAAAGGCATTAACTCTATAATTAGTCTGGATAGAGTTATTATTCCTTTGCACTGTACTTCTTCTTACTATGCTTGACCATTGTATGAAGTTGTTTTGAATTCCATCCAATACTTTTCAGGTAATGCTCCGGACAAGTAACAAAGGGCAATAACTGTGTAATGAGTCAAGATGGAGTTATGATTCCAGTGTACTGCACATCCTCTCAATGTGCTTGATCATTATATGAAGTTGTTTTGAATTCCAAAAATAAGTCTTCAAGTTATGGTCCGAACAAATGAAAGCAATGGAAAAATTACAAAGGGCACTAACTCTTTAATTACTTTAGATAGAATTATGGTTCTTGTGCACTGCACTTTTCCTTTATTTGTCTGACCATTGTATGAAGTTGTTTTCAATTCCTACCAGTAGTTTACAAGCTATGCTCCGGACAATGAAAAGTAACAAAGGACAATAACTCTGTAATTAGTGAAGAGTTATGTTTCTTGTGCACTGCATTTCTTCTTAATGTTCTTGACCATTGTTTGAAGTTGTATTGAATTTCAACAATGACAATGACATGACAATGACAAAAAGTTTATTGACATATGGCCAGCGGCCCAAGATCAACAAATGACATAAATACATATAATACAATGCTTACTGTGATACAAGAGCATATATAGTTATATCAATACAGTAACTTTCTTATACAGAGAATATATCTAAAGTTGTTCAAGTATACGTTTTCTTTCTAATTGAGCATAATAAATATACATAGCAACATTTTTAATTAATGAGTGGTTTCTGCTACTCATCAGAATAACAAATGATTGAATACATTGTTTGTCATAAAACTTTTCTAGGAATAAATTGTGTTCGAATGTTTGAAAGTCTAGAACATTTTAATAAGAAATGGTACTCATCTTCTACCTCAACTTGACATAATTTACATATTCTTAAATGCTTCTCTACTCCATTGTATCGACCACGTTCAATTTCAAGGTCAAGTGCAGACGTACGAAATCGTGCCATGACGCTACGGAATTTACGTATATCTAATACATCAAGATACTGTTCATGGGAAAAGTTTTTGTTTGTACATGGCATAAAGACAAGTTTATGAGAATCGTTTATAAGAGAAATGCCAATTTTGTAAATATTCATCTCTTAATCTAGTTACAAACTGATTTATGAATAGATGCTCATTTTGCACATATTGATTGTCCCAAACATAACCCATACCATTTTGAATATAATAATGTTTTAACATCTGTAACCAGTTTTTCTTTCCATTATTTGATAGATACAATAGCATATTATAACATTTCTTTACTAATCTACTGTCAGGTAGTTTCACAATTTTGCACCAGTATCGAATAAACTCGCTTTGCAGCTGTAATATATAAAGGATGTCTTCCGCAGTCACCAAGGACAGCTGCATTTATAGTGTTTTTGTTTACACACATATATCGTTTACATGCATAGTTATGTATCAGTTCTATTGAGGTTTGGCGGTGAACGCCCCAAATTTCTGAACCATACAATAAAATTGGGCTTATTTTAGTGTCAAAATGTTAAAGAAAACACGTCTAGGTAACTGACCATAGTTATATAGTTTCGATAATGTGTGAATGAGTACACGTTTGCCTTTCGTTGCTTGTTCACTTGCCATCTTTGAAAAAAGAAAGGTTAGAGCTGAATGTAGTTCCTACATAAGAAAAACTTTTAACAACTTCTATTAGGGTACCATCAAAATTCCATTTTTCATGACGTGATAGGCAACCGCCATGTTTAAAACCATGATTTTAGTCTTATCTTTATTGACCTGAACACTCATATCGTCACAGAAATTCTTTAACGTATTTAGTTGCCTTTGTAGCCCTACTACAGTGTCAGCTGATAAAGCTAAATCATCAGCAAACAACAAACATTTTACTTCATATGTGTCTGGAAATAGCTGTATTCCATGAGTGGAAGAACTTTCGTAGAGTTTTACTAGCTCATTTATGAAAATTATGAAAAAAATTGGCGACCCCAAACAGCCTTGTTTGAGGCCCACTGGGCAGTTGAATGGTTCCGATAAACCATCAGTTGTTCTTACTCGGGCTTTAACAGACTTATACATCCCAGACATAGCCTGCAGCAGTTTGCAACTAAACCCATTATTAGTACAGGCAGCCCCACAATTTATCACGTCTGATTAAGTCAAAACATTTTCTTAAAGTCTACGAATGCCACATATAGCCGACCACATGGCCTTGACATCTGTTTGGAAATAATGGATTGGAGAACAAATGCATTGTCTGTAGTTGAATAACCCTCTCTGAATCCTGACTGTGGCTCCTGAATTTTTCGTATGCATTTACGTAGAAGTTAATTCTTTCTGGTGAGCACACTTGTATAGATTTTACCACATATGTCCAGTAATGATATTCCCCTATAATTTCCAGGGTCATTGACGTCCCCTTTCTTATACAGTGTAACAATAGTAGCATGGTTCCATATACTGGGAATTCACCCTGTATCAAAACAGTCTGTTGAATAGTCGAGTAAGTATGTGTATAAACATATCAATTCCAATGATAAAAAATTCTGGGATTATTCCATCTTCTCCCCCGCTTTACCACCTTTGAGGGATTTTACAGCCCTATAAATTTCTTCCTCTGTTATTTCAGAGTTAAAGATAGAGTTTTTTCAGTTTGATCTAATTCAATACCTTGTAAATGGTTCATTCCTTGCACTTTCGTCCAATGGTACTGTATGTGAACAAAATAATTCTTCAAAATAGGATTGCCATTCTTGTAGAGTAATTGAATTATTTACAGTCCTTCTCTGACCACATATAGAGTTAATAAGTTTCCAAACTTCAACTTTTAGTCTTTAAGTTATGCTCCGGACAAGGAAAATGCAACGAACTGCTGGACCGACCGACCAACCACCGGGTGACTCCTATATACCCAGGGGTATAAAAAGTAGCGTTTTTAAGTTTTATCATATAGTTTCATCTATCAGCTATATATAGTGAATATTGAATGAATGTAGATTTTATACTAAATTTATTGAAGGAGTTGAATAAAATCATAGTATGCGAGCCTCTGGCGAGCATAATATTGTTTATTCAACGAATTCAATAAATTAAGTATTAAACCTACACGAATATACTATGCTATTTGTCACGGTTCAGAACTGTTCACTATTTAGGGGAGAAGATGTGTAAGCGGCAAGATAGCTCAGTCGGTAGAGCCTCGGTACGGTTATTCCGAGGGTCCCGGTTCGAGTCCCGGTCAGGCTGCACATTTTTCTCACCCTGTGACATTTGTGCGCCAACTTGGGCCGTGACTGATATAGCTCAGAGTTTCATTTACATTGATCTGTAACTCTGTGAAATTCGAGGACGAATTTCAATTATAGCAGGGAGTATGTCACGGTTCAGAACTGTTCACTATTTAGGGGAGAAGATGTGTAAGCGGCCCGGATAGCCTCAGTCTGTAGAGCCGCGGTACGGTATTCCGAGGGTTCCGGGTTCGAGTCGTATTGAGTTGTATTGAATCTCAACTTTTAGTCTTTAAGTTATGCTCCGGACAAGGAAAATGCAACGAACCGCTGGACCGACCGACCAACCACCGGGTGACTCCTATATACCCAGGGGTATAAAAAGTAGCGTTTTTAAGTTTTATCATATAGTTTCATCTATCAGCTATATATAGTGGATATTGAATGAATGTAGATTTTAACTAAAGTTATTGAAGGAGTTGAATAAAATCATAGTATGCGAGCCTCTGGCGAGCATTATATTGTTTATTCAACGAATTCAATAAATTAAGTATTAAACCTACACGAATATACTATGCTATTTGTCGCGGTTCAAAACTGTTCATTATTTAAGGGAGAAGATGTGTAAGCGGCAAGATAGCTCAGTCGGCAGAGCCTCGGTACGGTATTCCGAGGGTCCCGGGTTCGAGTCCCGGTCAGGCTGCACAATTTTCTCACCCTGTGACATTTGGCGCCCAACTTGGGCCGTGACTGATATAGCTCAGAGTTTCATTTACATTGCTCTGTAACTCTGTGAAACTCGAGGACGAATTTCAATATAGCAGGGGAGTATGTCACGGTTCAGAACTGTTCACTATTTAGGGGGGAAGATGTGTAAGCGGCCGGATAGCTCAGTCGGTAGAGCCGCGGTACGGTATTCCGAGGGTCCCGGGTTCGAGTCCCAGTCAGGCTGCACATATCACATATATAAAATAAGAATGACAAATTGCTAAAAAAGTGTATTTTTTCAATGACATGCCTAAAGTGTAACAGTAGCATTTGCAATTTTACAATTTTGCCGTGTTGGGCTTTCTTTAGGGATTCTGTTTATCACTATTTTAACGCTATGTATATATATCGTACACATGACATCACGTCATATTGGTGAAATAAAAAATTCGTATTTTCATATTCCGTATTTGATTGTAAAATCATATTTTCTGTATTCTCACTGGTGTCTTGCCGGACTACTTTTTCTAAATTCAGCCAATACACAAAATGTAAGGAGAATACTTTCATAGTGTAATATCAAATAGAATTATGTATATTATAAACAGAATTTCTTTTTTCTCTGAATACAAGATTTATGTTCAACTTGTCATAACGCCACTCATGAAATATTTATTTTCATACCACTCGACGAAAATAAATCATGTATTTATAGGAAAAACTGGAATATTATCTATATATTGTAAATGTTCAATTAATACCGCATAGTTATTTGTTATACATGTTGCTTACCTATATTTTTCATCATCAAAGTGCTACTTCGATTTTTACTGAAGGAGACATTCCGTTTCCATAGAACGGTTATTGAAGTTGCGTAAATTGTGAGGATAAGAGAAACTGTTCCTAAAACTATACCAATTGTCAGTGTATCACCATCTTTACAATCCTCTTTTCTTACTTGTTGTGAAGCCGGTTCTGCAATGGTTCAGTACGTTTGTAAATTACGTTTGGGCAACAGATTATTACATACTGAACGAGTTAAAACCGTAATTATGATTTCCAGTGTGTTTGTAGCTGTTCTGGTTTTTTTTTGTATTTGTCTTGTCATTTGACACGTGTGTAATAGCTTAACTTCTTAATATCGAATAAAGAAAACACATACATCTCGTCAAATGTTTAACTATAGTGATACTGGTTTCAGTTCTCTTTTTATATCGCTCTACATTTTATGATCTTATTTCCAACATTTTTCATTTGCAACATATCAATTTCAGACTTACACGTACTTTCCAGAAACAGTTTTTCTATTCATTGCATTTATTTGCCAATTGATTGCTTCACCAATTGTATTAATATTTTACTTTATATGAATCTGCAGTGTCTTCTTTGTAAACAGTCTTCAAACATTCATACATGTATGTGTTCCTCTATGTTTCGACAAATTTTAGATTTTCTATGTCAATGGTTAAAAATATGGCAGTAAGCATATATTGTTGAGAGTTATAATATTGTTTTTCAATAAAATCCAATTTCATTTTGATGTATCTATTTATATCATTTAAATGGCTAGGACATACGATTTAAATATAAATAAGCAGTGTCGAGTGTTGCCTGTTCAAACATTTTTCAAATATAATACCATCAGAGTTTTTAAAAAACTTACCTTGTTGTAAGAGAGAAAAATACTGATTATAAGTCCCAATACTGTTTATTGTAGTAACACGATATTGTCCGTAATCATTCTGAGAAACGCTAAATATTGTGAGATTGGTCTCTAACCCCGAAGACGAAATTTGAAAATCTTCATTTGTTAAAATTTGTAACCATCTTGTATCTCTAAAATTGTACCAAGCAAACCCTTTTGGACCAGGCTCTGGATGCGCAAGAGCCTGAAATGTCAATGTGACAGGTGCGTCCAGTGGAACTGTGAGCTTTTCTTGAATTTTCCGTACTGGGCGTGGTGAACCTATATTATCAAAATAAATTGTTGAAATGTTAATAAAACTTATAATTTTCAAAAGTTGTTAAGAAATAGACACACAGCTTAACAAGGGTAAGTCGGACGGGGGATGCTCCACGAATAGGTTTAAAACACTTAGATTTAGTTTCTTGTTGATACATCTTGTAGTTTTAGAATGTCCAGGACAAAGTTCAAAGGTTAAAAAAGACAACTCCAAATTTAGGCAAGGCAGCGTTACGGTTCTTATGCACTGCGCGTCAATAAATAAGATCTATCTACCTACTAAGTTTTATATTGACACCTTATGTGTACCCAGAAAAAATGTTTAAAGTATAAAAATGAAATAAAAGCAAATCAGAGTTACAGTTATAATGCTGGACAGATTAAATTAAGTGTCATAAAGTAATGACGTAACAATGTTTATGTGGTAAAGAAATTATTTCAATTCATTTGACATTATACCAAATACATCTATTAAATATAGACTTACAGTTAACAAACATTGATATATTTCCGCTTGATGTATTCATGTTCCTATTTCTCACTTCACATTTATATTCACCGCTATCATAACAATTCACTGTCTTGTGGATAAATTTCAAAGAGCTGGCATTTTGTTTCTCTTGTAAGATTTGTCCATGATGAGTTATTTTGATGTTTTCAGCAGGATCCCCACTGACTGTACATGTAAATATTATGTTAAATTCCAGCTCGTCCACGGTAACAACTGTCGTATTGACATGACTTCCAATATAGAACCATTTTAAAAACGTTTGTTCTAAAATGAATTCACAAAATTAAGTTATATTAACATTTCCATATATTGCAATATTCATGATTATCACATCTAATGTTTAAAAAGAATTTGTTATGCAATTGTTTATGTTGTTTAACTTTTTTAACCTTTTTACATGTGTTAATTAAATGAGTTTATACCTTTATAATTACATTTAAAATAAATATCAAGAAACCGAAACATAATAATTTTACCTATTATATTAATTGTTACAACAATATCTGCAGCTTTCACATAGATTGAAGCATCATTATTTTTAGCTTCGCATTTATAATCTCCTGTCATATACTTGTTTACTGTTCCGATATACATTACAGCACCTGTTGTATTCATCACTAAACCACTTGTAACATTAAGCCATGCGTAGGAGCATCCAGGATAACATTCTGCCTTACATTGTATAATCAGAGATTTTTCTTCTAACACATCATATGGTGATGTTACGTTCAAGCTGACTGTATTTGGTCCATCTAAAAGCATTAAATTGAGGATATTTGTTTAGTGGCGCAGGCACGAGTGAAATATGAACTTTTGGTGTTCACAAGGTGAAATATATTTCGATTTTACATTAAACTAAACAAATTTTCTTTTAATAGTATGCAAACAAACGTTTTAAAAAGACATTAAACCTAATACTGAATGAAAAGCGCGCCAAATAATAATACAATATGACGTCATTTACGACGTCACGTCATTAAGTTGGTTCCCAGTACTGTGCACGCTGGTATTTTACTGAAACAACGTAAGGGGCTTAAATTCAAAACTGTGAAATTATCAAAGTGGTAATTTCACTGTTTCAAACAGTGGAATTACCAGTTTTATATCACTGATATATTTCTATAAACCACCGAAAAGCATGTAATAAAATGATTTACCCTCGTAAATGTCTAAAACCTTTTTACAAGGTTATAAGATATTCAAAACTAATACTAAATACTCTAATTGAAATCCGTAATTGTATATCAAAATCTGTTACACGGAATCGTTCGTTAAACAAACAATGCACACATTTTTTTTCAAAATTCGAGGTACGATGAATCATAAACATATTTATATATTAACGCATTTTAGTATCTAAAGAAAGTATTTCTGTTATAAACTTAGAGATAATATATAATAAAATTCATGTTGATAATATATTTACATCTAACATTGACAAGAGTTTGTATTGTTGTTGAAGGAGATGAACTCCTTTCAGGATTTTTAGCTGAACAAGTGTACAATGCAGCCTCTTCACGGTGTAGTTGCCCAATAGATAAAACACTTGTACTACTGACAGTAGTTGTCTGCTCTTGTCTTGTCTTTCTCCATGTGTATGTGCAATCAGGATAGCACTCAGCAGAACACGTGATATCATTTAGACTCTGTCCCTCATTTTTGGTGTAATTTTGAGTTGATGGTGATAATTGAGTTGATGACTGGTATGGTCCATCTTAAAATCAAATAAACAGATGAAAAGCCTGACAATAACTAAATACATCATAACGAATAAAGTCATACATTAAATTGGATATATGCATAGTGCATCTATCATCATAAGTCGGTGTTATATAACAAAAAAGTTAAATGCAGTTTTACCTACATACAATATTCTTATAAAAATAGCTTAAAGTACCTATATCCTAGTAAAATACTTATTATAATCAAGGAATATATGAGAAAAACTTAGCCAATATTATTGTGCGTAATGTAAAATAATTTAATTTTCAAGAAGGAACAAAACGATTCTAAAAAAAATAACTATTGATTAAAGTGAAAAGAAAATCAGTTAAATAATAAAGTATAGTATGGTATGGTATGGTATGGTATGGTATGATATTGGATGGTATGGTATGGTATGGTATGGTATAGTAGGTATGTTATGGTATGGTATAGTATAGTTGGTATGGTATGGTATGGTATGGTACGGTATGGTATAGTATAGTATAGTATACTATGGTATAGTATAGTATAGTATAGTTTAGCATAGCATAAGATAGCATAGCATAGTTGGTATGGTATGGTATGGTATGGTATGGTATGGTTTGGTATGGTATGGTATGGTATGGTATGGTATGGTATGGTATGGTATGGTATGGTATGGTATGGTATGGTATAGTATAGTATAGTATAGTATAGTATAGTATAGTATAGTATAGTATAGTATAGTATAGTATAGTATAGTATAGTTTAGTATAGTTTAGTATAGTATAGTATAGTATTGTAATAATAATGTCATAAATACTGCTATTATGTTGAAGTTAATATACAATGTCATAAATAATGGTATTATATTGAAACTGATAGACAATGTCATAAATCAATACTGCTATTATATTGAAGTTTAAACTTAATACACAATGTCATGAATACTGCTATTACATTGAAGTTAATAGACAATGTCATGAATACTGCTTTTATATTGAAGTAAAAAGACAATGTCATGAACACTGTAAGAGTTATTTTGTTGACGTTAGAAGACAATGTCATAAATACTCCTATTATATTTAAGTTAATAGACAATGTCATGAATACTGCTATTATATTGAATTTAATATACAATGTCATAAATACTGCTATTATATTGGAAAGAATAAACAATGTCATGAATACTGCTATTATATTGAAGTTAGTAGAAAATGTCATTAAAACTGAAAACTGCAATTGTATTGAAGTTTGTAGATAATATCATGAATACTGCTATTATGTTTAAGTTAGTAGACAATGTTATAAATACTGCTATTATATTGAACTTTTGAGGCAATGCCATGAATACTGCTATTCTTTTGAAGTTAAAAGACAATGTCGTGAACACTGCTATAATATTGAAGTTAATAGACAATGTCATGAATACTCCTTTTATATTGACGTAAATAGACAATGTCATGAATACTGCTATAACACAGTGTCTATTCTAGGAGGGGTGGGGGATTCACCCCTATTTTTGAGAACTTCCCCCTATTTTTCCAATGGCAGGGGGAAAATTTAGAATACTGCTATTGACAATGCCATGAATACTGCTATTATATTGAAGTTAATAGACAATGTAATGAATACTGCTATTGCATTGAAGTTAAAAGACAATGTAATGAATACTGCTATTGACAATGCCTTGAATACTGCTATTGACAATGCCATGAATACTGTTATTATATTGAAGTTTGTAGACAATTTCATGAATACTGCTATTATATCATGTATATTGAAGTTAGTAGACAATGTCATAAATACTGCTATTATATTGAAGTTAGGAGACAATGTAATGAATACTGCTATTGTATTGAAGTTAATAGACAATGTCATGAATACTTCTGTTATATTGTAGTTAGTAAACAATGTCATGAGTACTGCTTTTATATTTAAGTAAGTAGAAAATGTCATCATAAATACTGCTGTTATATTGAAGTTAATAGACAATGTCATGAATACTGCATTTTTTATTGAAGTTAATAGACAATGTCACAAATGCTCCTTTTATTTTGAAGTTAGTAGACAACGTCATGAATACTGAATACAGCTATTATATTGAAGTTATTAGAAATATCTTGAATACTGCTATTATATTGAAGTTAGTAGACAATGTCATGAATACTGAATACAGCTATTATATTGAAGTTATTAGAAATATCTTGAATACTGCTATTATATTGAAGTTAGTAGACAATGTCATGAATACTGAATACAGCTATTATATTGAAGTTATTACAAATATCTTGAATACTGCTATTATATTGAAGTTAGTAGACAATGTCATGAATATTGTTGATATATGGACATAACCTATTACAAATGCTTGATTATCAGATATATATTTTGGGCCGGAGGCCTTTAATCATGAAATAAAAGAGTTGAGTTGAGTTGAAAAAATTAAATTTAATGATAACTGATCATACTGCTAAACTGAACGAAAGCACACACACTTATACAGGCATATTATCACACCTCATTCAACACATTTCTGAAGATTTATAATAATTTGTCTAATTATACTTATAGTTTTATAGTGTCTTTGCTGATGTCATATGTTTAATAGCATAATGGACATAAATTTGTAATTTATTTCGGAGTCACTAATTTTAAATAGAATGTCCGATAATATAATGATAAAAAATGATTAACTAATGTTGCCATTTCATGATATTGTTAAGCTCAATTAGTCAAATTATGTTGGATTTCGGGCAATGTATGATTAAGGGAAATAGCAAAGATCACGTGTTGGCTAAAGATCCCTTAAATACTCAACCAGTAGCTTTATAGTTAATAAATAGTAATTCTTAACCCTGAATGAGTTAATTTTTCTCTTCTGAACCGTCACGATCAAGCTGTTCTTCTTAGACGTAGACGTTGACATTATAGATTTACAAATTCATACCTTTGAACAGGAGATGATGCTCTATTTTTATGACTTGCAATGTTTGCAATATTTGACTGTCACATTTTTCTTGCTTGTTTGCTATGATCTTCCACATGTTTGAGATATATACAATCGGGTCAATTCACAACGAGAACATTTTCCTCAGTTCTTTTTAAAATCCTGATCGATTACTTAAAGGACGTAAAAATATTTAAAGACTGCACTTACTCACTTGCACCTTACTTATTACAGTGTTCGGTGCAATATAATCAGTAATGTGTCAATGTCGCCCCGTTCAACCAAACTAAATGATACTTAACAATATTTCCCTTGCATACATTTAATACAAAAGATAATTATAGACTTTATCCGGGTCCAAATTTATGTCCCCGCAAGTCATATTTAAGAGTATGTTATCGGAGAAAACAGTACCTCTTATAAATATGAAAAGGTACATGTTTATATCTTCATGAAACAAATACCTTTATCATGGTAAGTGAACGTACTTAATAATTCAATAATAGCAAAAGAAAAATTTATACGATTACCAACAAGAATTTAAAAAAAACAAAAACAGCTATACAAATTGTTTACAAAAAGCCATTTGCTACGCGGGTGCAAATGTAAATAAAACAGTTATAAATTAATCATGTATAACTGAGGCTTAAAAATATACAGTATGGTTCGCAGAATTGAACACCGGTAAAAATATATACCGGAAAAAAAGTCCACGTGTTTAAGTAAAGATATATTTATTATAATATCAAAAAGTCAAATTAGTTACATATATTCGGGTGATCGATTATGTGTCCGATATAACAAATTTTACCGTGACTTTAACCTGCTGAACGCGATTTTCATGTGCACACACGGATCAGTAGATGCATGTATATTTTATGAAACTTTTCAGTGTCATTCTATGGACTTCCATTGCATTAAGAAAATACGTTTAATTTATTTTTAATTATTTTTAGTTTGCCTCAAATTCCGCAAAAGTTTACGAACGTACCATTTGCGTATAACGACGAATGCCGTCGCTATTAATATCGGATGTTATACTCGAGCTATTCTACACTTTAAGCAACGTTTTCAAGCAACAGGCCTATAGCAGATCGTGGACTTCCACGTGTCACGAGGCTAGTCCAAGAATGCTATATGAAATGAAACAACTTTTACACAAGCCGACATCAACACGCTGATACGTTGAATGTATTTAGGAGAATAATCAAAAGTATTGATAACATGTTTTTATATGAATGTTACTAATCCATGTATGTTGATTTCATTCTTATTATAATGATTTGCTTGTGAATATTTCCTACTGCATGTATAGTAAGTAAGTAAAGTAATTGCATTTTATAGTCTAAGTTTCATGCTTACGCACGTTCACCGACTTTACAGCTATTACCCCTGGTCATCGGGCTACTCGTATCTATCTATCAATCTCCCTGGGGAGTCTTTTAACTCCGCTCAGTGCAGCCGACACTTGGCGCAACGGAATTATACCACCCTCGCAGGTACCCATTTACACCTGGGTGAAGTGAAGCAATCGCAGGTAAATTTCTTGCTCAAGGAAATTAGCAGTGCCCTGGTGGGGTTCGAACCCGGGACCTCTCGATCCCTAAGCGCGCGTCCTACCACTGGACTACTGCTCCTACATGAATTTTTTCATATTGCTGTTTTTTTTGTTTGATTTAACATCATAAATACGAATACATGAAATTGCTTCATTGCACAAGATACTCAAAAATGTTATATATGTCTCTAATTGCACATCAATTACTATTACTTCTTTTTGCATTAAAATGTATGTATATTCCATCATGTTTTCTTTTAGTTTGTTTATCCTCCATTTTCATGATGTGCAGCTTAATTATACTTCTAAGGGGAATAGTCTCTTTCATTCCGTACCTATGATTATAAATTTGATTGTAATTGATTATAAATTATTTAAGTCACTGTTTTTTCTTTCACTTTCACATTTTCAATTGTTTCCGGTTCGTTTCTAAGGACGACCAGCTACAGCTTAATTTTTGATTTTCTTATTCGAAAGAGTATTTGTTTAAAACGATGCCTTAATATTGTAACATAATTTTTGGGGTCCATCTTTATTATTTCATAGGTCTAAGAGTCTATGTAATTCAAACAATATGTTTTGGTCGAACCAACCAAATTGGGTTTTAACCACAACCACTTTGGTAAACCAACAACTCCAACCACTTTATTTTGGTTTGGCTGTATTTGAGGTGTATTTTGGTTATAAAAGGGCCCAGATTTTGGTTGAAGAGCTCAGTCTTGACCAGAACTTCAGAGGCAAAACCACTTTTGAATTACAATTTTGGAGGAAAACAGCCGTCTGCATCATTATGTATAAATGAATTAAACTATTTCTTATAAAATACAATTAATTTATTCAGAGTAAACAGTTCTGAGCTATTTTTTAGAGATTGTTTTTTTACTACACATCTTTAACTAACAATTTACATCTTGAGAATATAATATTCAAATGGTGTTTAAGTGTGTGTAACACCGCACATTGGGGTCAAACGCAATTTGGGGTCCGACCCCAAAGTGCGTTAAACTTCGCACCGCACTTTGGGGTCCAACGCACTTTGGGGTCAAAATCGAGAAATTGACCCAAAAGTGCGTTAATATGCTACATATCAACGCACTTTGTGTTCGAGAGGTCTAAAGGTGTCATCTGAGTTCTGCTTGAATACAGAGTACTGACCTATTTTCTATCTGCGACATTGGAGTATTTGAGGTGGACTTCAAGATGGCGGTCAATACTTTATGATGCTTAAGTGATAAAAGTTTCATTAATTTTACCACCTGAAATATCTAAAAATTGTGTTCATATAACAAAATTACAGAAAAAAAAATTACACCTCGTGTTTCGGTGCTCTTTCTATTACTTATATGTATTTTATATATCTTTTGTTTTTTATTATTATATACTGTTATATTAGTGTCTATTTGGAAATGGCTATTGATTGGTGATCAGTTATTATTCCATGAAAATGCACCACTCACCCCCACCCCCTGAGAATTGAGAATAATGAAACTTAGGTCAATTCCTTAGCACATCCAGATAATGTGCAGAACTTATATGCGAGGTGTGCTGGCTCAAGGTCGGCACACATACAGGTCAAAGGATAAAGACTTAGGTTTCATGTCCGCTTCTGATCTCCGAAACCCGATGAAGGATTTTAAGGCACCTTGTGACAAATGTTAACTACATCGAGACCATATGCAGAACCTTTCATTGGATTACCGCGGATACTTAAAAGTGTTGTCATTTTTTGATACCTCCAAAAATGAAAATGTTTGTATTTGCAAATAGGGTACTGTTATTTACAGATGGCGAAGTGTTTGAAAATGGTGTTTAACACATGGTGTAATTATCTAAACTTCTACTTTGCGAATGGCGTCATGTAAACATATGTACAAAAAAAATAAAATAAAATATGTATGCAAACTAAAAATGAATATGTATGCAAAACTAAAGTAAAATATGTATGCAAGCTAAAAAAGAATATGTATGCAAAACTAGAAAAAAACATGTATTCAAAACTAAAAAAAAATATGTACGACAAACAAACAAAAAATATTTACGAACAACAAAAAAGTATAGAAAAATACAAATGTCACTTTAATGCCACCGGCCAAAATACTCTAGTACAGAAATTGTGTATTCCTAGAATTAGAAGATGCTGCGAAAAATATCCCGTTCTGTCGGTCATTTACTTGATAACTTTTGGTGCCATATTGAGCCCCATTTTAAATATGTTGGGAATGAAATAAAATTCAGTTAATATTTTTTTCCAAAGAATTATAAATATACTCTATTGCAATGTTCTGGTGAAAAATCAAGTTTTTCGATCGGACTATCAATAGTCATTTTTACAAATACATTATTCAGCTTATCAACAAACTTACGGGGTTTTTGTAAGCTCCGTAACAACCGTTCGCCAGAGGCTTTTTTATGGGAAATCTTACATACTTCTTTAGAAAGAGAAAACATGAATTTTGTAATGTTAAAATAATGGTATCATAGAAATGTAAGATGCTTGTCATCTGAATGAAGTAGCGATAGCTATGAAATTATTCGTCATAAAAGTCAAAACACTAGTATTTGACTTCCATATAAAATACTAATTCGCTATAACTGTACTCATCATTGCCAAAAAGCAACAGATAAAAAAGATGGTTCAGGTAATTAGCAAATGTGTATTTTTTGGACAATATAGAAGAACATCAAAATATAAAAGCTTTTAAGAAAAACAAATAAAAGCATAATGGGCCTTTAAAACGTTTTTTTTAACCCTGTGCCAGTCTTGGAAAAGGTCTTTCTGGGTCTGCCCTTTGACTATTAAAGCAGCAGGATATGCAATTCGGACATTACTCGCTCCATGTAGTTCACGCAGCGCCTTAAATTCAGCCCACAGGGATTTGCAAGTTTCCGATATTTCTTTTGGATAGTCCCTAGAAATCCCTATCTGCGTTCCATTAAGAACGTCATGTAATCTTGATTTTGAGAATAAAACGATGGGACGTAAAATACCTTCTTAGAATGTGAAACAGAATAAAAATTATGAAGTTGTAAATTAGTATGTGTCCTTGATAAACATTGAATATAGGATTTTCAGATTTGAAATTTGTTAATATATAGCTCTAAATATATTTGAATCTTGTTAGTTTAAATCAGCATCGATCATTACAGACGGAATTGTGTAGAAAATTTTTAGTCCCCCTACCGGTTTAACTGGAGGGGACTTTGGTTTACCCTCCGTCCGTCCGTCCGTCTGTCCGCCTGTCTGTCTGTCCACCCGTCTGTCTGTTTGTCAGTCCGTCAGTCCGTCCGTCCACAGAACTGGATCCCACGATAACTCAAAAAGTACTAAAAATATGGCAACAAATAGTCTGAAAATATGGCAAATTTAACACATTAACTGGATCCAGCAACTCAACAAGTACTCAAACTATTTTTATGAAACTTTAAATATGGGTAGATGGCAGTCTGGAGATTATGCACATTTTTTTCTTCCTATGTCGAAAATTATGGTTGCTATGGCAACAAAAGGCCTGAATTTCAAGATTTCTGATTTTAAATTTTCAGCTTTTTCACTATAAGTTCTTTACTTCTTAAGGCGTTTACTTCAAACTTTAAATATCAAACACATCATATGTGACAAGGTTTATAACTCTAGCACAAAAAGTATCATTATTACCTCCCTTGAACTAAGAATTTTTATAAAAAAATATTGTTGTCTTTTTTAAATAACTTCTTTATTTTTTAATGTATCTACTTCAAACTTCATATATATGTTTCTTATTATCACTTTGAGAACGTTAAATACTCTAGCAAGACTATTTCCAGAATTATGTTCCCCTTGAACTTAGATTTTTTCAAGAAATTGGTAATTTTTACTCCAACTTCTTCATTCCTTATAGGATTTACTTTAAAATCCCACATCGTAATAATATGACAAGGTTGTAAACATAATTTCCGTACTAGGCAGGGAAACTTAACACATTACTGTGAATAGGCAGGGAAACTTAACACATTACTGTGAAAGATTTAAGTTCATTCATGTCATTCATTTACTGGTAAAATTGAAATCAGAATGTTGCTGGGGTTCTAACGGTAGGGGACTTATTGATTGCTTGCAATACTATGATAATTGCTTGTTAAGCTTGTTTTTGCCTATAATTGCAAAAATTATCAACACAAATTTATCATGTTTCCCTTTATATCTAAAACGTTCCCGGAGTCCGTGATTTCTATCACCTTTTTTCTTGTTTAAGAAGAGTATTCGTTTGAGATATGCTTTTATTCATAAACAAGGCTGGAGTTATCGTTCTTCAATTAGTCAAGTGGACAAAGTAAGTAAATATGATATGTATTATTTGATTTGGAATTAAACGCAATGAATTAATTATCATTAATAGAAAACATTAGCTATTTACAAACATATGTATACATGCAATGTTTGCATATGTTTTCTATTTTCAGAACAGGACATAAAACGTTTTCTTAAATTTTAGTGTCGGATTTAAATCATCACACAGAATATATTATGTTAACAAAATATACAAGCCGTTTTCACTTTGCATTTGTCATAAAGACATAATCAAAAAAAATGATACCATGTATTCTACACAACAATTTGTCATTTTTCACAAGACTTAAATCAAAAGCAATGGTACCAGTTCTGCATGAACAATCTTCAATACGTTTCCTAATAGTGGCATACATGTTGCATTTCTGTATGTAAATTAAAATACATAGAAGATGGAAAAAATTCTATTTATAAGAATAAGAATGCAATCAACACACATGGATTGTAACATTCAGATATAAACGTGTTATCAAGATACATACACTTTTTGCGGATTTTCCCGCCATCGATGCCAGGCAGTCCTTTATGCTTAAATTGGTCATACCCGATAATTATGTGATTTTGTTTGGCGACCCAATCTGCATTTTAACTACCATTTTACTACTTTTGGATAAACCCTCAGCAACATTTTTCTTCACAAAAAGTGGATATACATATAAATCTACTTGAACCATGATTTTTAAATGTAGTATATCTGCACTTAATTACAGGGAAGGTTTTTTTGTTCAGTATATGTGAAAATCTGCTGATCCAGATGGGCACTATGATGGTCTTTTTATCCTATTGTAAACTTCTTTTACAAGCATGTACCTACCGTTCAAAAATGTTTAATATAGAAAGTTTTACATCTATATGTGAGACAACTACCTAATTTTTGTAAAATAAAAGAAAGATATATACTTACATCTTACGTAAATAGTAACCCTCTTTTCCTTATATTTAGACTGCATGTCTCCATTAGTAGCCCTGCATGTATAATTTCCAGCTGATGATTTTTGTATTTGGTCCAAAGACAGAGTATCTGTATTGCTAGTACTCTGACCATTTTTGGACCATTTATATGTACATGCTGGAAAACAGTCAGCCTCGCACTTTATATCGTTAAGTCTTGTTCCCTCATCAACTGTATATACTGATTTCCCATTTGTTACTTTTATAGAATCAGGACCAACTGTAAACAACAGATATACTAGCATTATCAGTGATAAAGTGCCTGTTATATTACAATAGGCGGGATAATGCTTTTTTAAAAATAAAAGATCAATCTCGGAATTTGTTCTTGGGCAAACAAGAAGTAATCATCATATTTTTATTGTCATTAGTTTGTTTTCATTGGAAAAAATGTTCAGAATTTGTGATAATTTGTCCTGAGAAGCAAAAAGTGTGCAAAGAATCCAATTGAACATGAACAAATCTCGTTTACAAGATTCATGCAGTACACAGAAACATAAGCTTTATTGAAGATAATCGCAGAATTCCTTTGACGTTTCTGTAACTACACATGTTCAGCAGATAGGAACAACAAAATGAAAAATACCAATATCAAAAAAAAATGTAATTTGTTAAATTAATGAATAAAACAATGTTCCTTCTTGCACGTTTGTTTTATTTAATACCTCTTTGAAAAACAAATGTGAGCCAAAACAGTGTCAATATACACTCAAAGTAACTTAAAAATGAATAACTTTGACACATAGTGCAAACAGACACTAATGTCATAAAATAAGTCTTCATTTAAGTTCCGTGAAAGTTGTACTAACTTATTTTTTGTTAGTCTGTTTTAATTATATAAATGGAGATTAAGGCACGAAGTTAACAAACAGAATGATTCTATTTTTGTTTAATTTGATGTGCTTTTATAATTGATTTTCATTTTATTAGGGATGGAAATTTAATGTATATCCAACAAGTTATAAGTCTTATTATTTTATAACAAATTTTTGTTCTAAAATTTGTTTCTTTTAAGATAATATAAGATATTTTTCTCTAATAGTGAAATGGCACGTTTCATTACCGTTTATTAAAAACACAAACCCAATCTTCAATTTCACCAGTTAATATCTTTATCCAATGCATGATATTAATCTCCACTTTAGAATAATGATTTTGCAATGAAGCATAAAAGCACAGAGATGATGTCTAATTGTTGTAAGCTAAATATTTTATTTATTAATCATGTTGAATAATCAGTTTGTGTCCACAATACAAGCATAATATTTTTATCTTAAGATTTTGATCAATAAAAGAAAAATGAATCATCACTATACGATTTGTTTACGCTAATACTTAATATTAGAACTATTTACAGTCAATTTATTTAATGAATTCGTTTTGATATAACCCTAACTTTTACGTTCTGTTTGTAAGAGAGATGATCCTGAGTTACTTGTAATTCAATGATGATTATCACACTTATCTACATACAAACACACCGTAATAATTCAACTTGTCCTCTTTTGATTACAAAAAACATGAACGCAAAAACTATAACAATCCAGCAACTCATGACTAGACAATTCATATCAAACCTTGTACACTTATTTGCGCATACGGGCACGATCTGTATATGATTGTCAACAAGACACTTAAGTTATTCAAAGTACTTTCTTTGCGATGCAGGCATTACACGTTCGGTTGAAAATGTTCTCACAACATACCATATTATTGGATAATTCCAAAAGTCGCCATTTTAAAGTGTAAAAGCGACTCAATTCTTGACGATTGTGTGGGGGAAAAAAAGTACACATTTACAGGGAAATCCAAAACCCCGTGTTAAATATTGATGTTTTTTTAATTGTTGTTATAAACATGACAGACGATAAAAGTAATTAGATAAAACTGCGAAAATAAGCTTACCGTAGCCTGTACATTATTACTTTTTAATGTTTAAGTGAAGCTCAAATACAATGAACTCAATTTGTCCAAATTTTAGAGAACTACGAATACAATACTTAAGACGTAACTAATTTGGCCTAAGATATTAAGTGAAAGTAACCGAAAATGTGTGCAAAACTTATGTATATATATATATATATATATATTATCCTAACTTGCTTAGGGACTAAATAACGTTTTCACTTATTTATGTGAACCGAATCCGCCCATTTCATTTTTATGGATTATTTGCTAAAATATGCAAATAATATTTAATGCAATAAATATTTAACTGAATATAAGTAGACTAAACGATATTTTTCTTTCGACAAAAACATTAATAATCAGAAAAGCAGGCTCTGGGTGTATACTATTTTTCAATTGGAACTCGGGGGTATAAACTATTTTAAACAGGGAAAGTCGCACGGAAATTCGATGAATAAGACTAAAGTATAGTTATATTTAGAAAAAAAGCCAGAACATATGTAAAATATCAACTTACATCTAACTTCAATTAACAACTGTTTTGTTTGTAGTGGTTGTTGAGACATTTTAACGTTTCTAGCAGCACATGTATATTTTCCAGCCATTGACTTTGTTAATGGACCCAGGTTAAGGACTGCTCCAGAAACACTAAATGAATTTGGTCCAGACCAACTATAGCTACATTCCCAGCAATCTGCTCCACATGTGATTGGTGCTAAGTTATAGTTCTCATTATGTCGATATGACACATCATTTGGATTGAAAAAAATATTTCTTGGTCCATCTGTAAGAAACATATCAACATTGTTCTGTTCATTACTAACAGTTTTGAGAGTTTTAAGTATTGTAATTTGTATTATTTCAAAGAATAAGTTAAACCTATACATTATTAATTTATGTAATAACTGACGTTACGCAGAATTAATTAAATATGAAGGAGTAAATATTAGTTATATTATTTTATAAACGGATTGCATTACAATAAAAAAACTCCGTATTACCTTTCTATAATATATATTTAAGAAAAAGTTCACAGCACTAAGGCCTATATAATTATAATGACCGATCAGTAAGCCCGTAAACATTTAGCAGAACATAGCCGAAGGCTGAGGCCAGTTCGGTGTTTCGGGCTTACAAGTTAGATTATCCTCGTTGTAACACGCTGCTAAATTTTTGAATCCTGCCAAAAACGCATTAGTGTCCAATTTTATTTGTGAATGAATGGAAACGCTGCATTTCTTCAAAATTATGTGTTAATTTTCAACAAAAGAAGAAAAGTCGATACTACATGTACTACATATTTCGTTTATAGTTGCCTTCTATTGTTTATAGTGCTTCATAGAACCGCGTTTGTAAAAAAAAAAGTCCTTTGCATAAATTTTCACATACGTTTTTTAAAACATACACATTTAAATGAAAGATGGCAAAAGTATAATTTCAAGTATTGTTGTGTCATTTATAACACATACTATTGTTGAATGAGAACAAAATCATTAATATATGTACTCTTTGTGTTGTTCTGTGTTCCTGTTTTCTATACAATTAGTGTTTAAATGATAACATATTCGAGTATAATAGTACCTATTATGAAACTATTCCTTAGGAGATATAAAGAGTTGTCTCATATACTGTTGAAACAAATGTACTCAAAATATATGATTTTTAGATAATAAATAAAATTAATTTTCGCAACCAGTCAATTTATAAAACCAGGAATTAGTCCTAAGCATTTCAGTATTCACAGAGACGAAGCATTATTGCCAATCAAGTCTTATACATATCACTAGTCGGAACATTGAGATAATTATTTATTAACTTCTCAACAGTTATGTTATTGGATATGATTGTTTTTACTGAACGGTTAGCGCTATTCGAATGCACGTTATTTCATTCTTTTAGTTCTTTCATCTGTTAAACATAATAAAATCATGACATGGCAATAACCGAAAGACATTCGACATAACATAAACATTTTAGCTACGTATATCAATACTTACAAATTACATTCACAGTTAAATCTCTGCTTTGTGGTGAACCACCAGTCCTTCTTGCTGTACATCTGTATGTTCCAGCATCTGAACTCTGAAGCCTTTCAAGATTTAATAAAGCTGAGCTACTAACAAGTGTTCCAGTTTCTGTTTTAGTCCACGTAAAACTACATGTAGGATGACAGGATGCTGTACAAGTTACTTGATTAAGACTTTCATTTTCATCTTTCTCATAGCTTGTATCACTTGGACTAAACGCAACATTATCTGGACCATCTGAAGATATAATTATTACGATGTATTTACACATTATTGTAAACTTACCAGTAATTAATGTTATATATATTCGCGTTCTTGCCTTATTAATTATGTACACAATCTTGAATTACCTTACCCCCTGGTTATGCAAAAAATGAAGTAAACTATTCTCATAAAAAGTGTATTGATTATGAATAGCTTCAATGCTTTGCGTAAAAACGAATATCATGAATCCAGCATGAATTGATACCTTATTGTCGAATGGTATTAATGTTGCTGAAAATATAACAATTTAATTTGTTTAAATTAACATATTTAAATTGTACTTTTTTTGTTATTTTTTATTTCTTTTATATTTTTTTTTGGAGGGGGGATGGGGGTCTTACTATGACACTTCTTCTTGTTTCATGAAGCTGATTTGACATATGTTTATTAAAAAATTTAAAATTTGGTCTTACTGAATGGATAAATTCGTAGAATTGGCAGTTATGCCAGAGTTATTGCTCTTGATTAAGTCAAATAGTTAAAAGTCGACTTGCGTCGCGTGTAGCATAAAAAGTATTTAAGCTAGAGACATGGTCATGAAACTTGTAAGTTTATCCTACGCGAACAAAGCGTGGTTTTGATATGTTCTTTACAAATGACGTTGAACTACTAAAAATAATTGATTATTTTACGTAATGACATAGATATTAGCAAATTCAAAACTGTGAATATTTTCACAAATCATTTTCTTCACGCTACAAGCCAGATGTATAGTTTTACAGTGGTGCGCACGAGAGAATATAGTATGAATGGCGTTCTGTTCACTCCAAATGAATAATTTGCTCCTTAAACGTTATGTTAAAACCATCATGGTCATTTTCAAAATGACGATTGCACGCGTTGAAGTTGTTTCATATGCATTTAGTTTTTATGTTTTGCAGCATATGTGCCATTCAAGCTCTAGCAAGATGTGGGATTTTCCAGATGGATCACAAAGTATCGTAAAGTATGGATGATACAATGATAAGGGGTAGTAGTGACCTAATGCAAGATGTTTCCCTCAAGGATTGTTGGTAAGAGTCAAACTCGGGTCACGACTGTGTTTCCTCAGTTAATACCAGTACTGGTTTGTTCCAGGAAGCGGACTTTTTAAGTGATTATTATAAGTTGAAAGAACGTGTTTCGCAATCGAACATTAATAAATATGTTTGAACTTATATATTGTAGATTCATTAAAGGGCCCTGGAATCACTTTGTTCGAGGAGCTAGAAATATATAAAAAAACAAACTTGTTTTAGTGCAAGACGAATATATGTACTTGTTTACAGGGATATTGCAGTACGATACTCACGATATATGATTTGCGCTAATTTGTTGAAATATTTGTTTATTATACACTTTAAAAAACTCGATGAAATATTTGTGATCATGATATTGATATTGATAATGCTGCTGCTGCTGATGATGATGATGATGATGGTTATAGTGATGATGATGAAGGTGATGAAGATGGCGGTTGTCGCAATTATGATTCCGTCATTAGTTTTTAATTTTTAATAAACGGTTTTGTGCAAAACAGACTAATTGAAGAACAAATCCATATGTGACGTATACGTTCGTTTTTTCATTTTAGGCACATTTTTGTTAAGTGAAAAATACATTTTGGTTAGCATCCAACCGAATATTTCACATTCTATGTTCCATTTTCGGCTAATGAGTGTGCCATATTCGAACCGAATATATCACACGTGTTCCATATTCGGTCCGTGACATGTACGGTCCGACAATGCGCACTTATATAGAAGTTAAATAGTATATCTGTCAGAATTCCATAAAAATGTGTGTTCCCTTGTCCTGTTTCAGTCATGAAACTGAATATTTTTTTATATTAAGTGATTTGTTAAGAAAAGGGCATAGCTTAAAAACAACATGTACACAAGAACTTTCTCTTGGTAACTTAACAAAAGAAGTGTTACAAAAATATATAAATACACCGTCACAGTTAAGGTATAAACTTAATCTCATTCCCGATAATTTCATGGATAGGGATATAGCAAAACGTGCTCAATTAGAAATTATAGAAAGTATAGAATCATCAAGAGAAAGTCAATATGACATATACTCAATGTTTAACAAGTTGTGTGAAACAATTACCAATGAAATGAATCACAGCATCCCACGTTATAATGCATCACACCGGACAAGTAAACGTAACAAAATATGCTAATCCATACTGGAACAAAGTTTTGACAGAGAAATGGAAGCAAATGCGCCTTGCCGATAATGATTGTCTGAAGTGCAACGACACGAGGCAAATAAAAACGGTTAAGCGATCAAAATATCTAGCAGCGCAAAAAAACTTCAATAAACTTTTACGAAAAACGGAGAGGGATTATAAAAGAAGCTTTTCAGTAGAAATAGAGTTCAAACTTCAACTTCAAACCCAAATGAGTTCTGGAATAAATTTAAGCACCTCGGTCCAAAGCGTGACTCTTCAATACCAATGAAATTAGTAAATTAACATGGGCGCATTGATTGATAAAGATGAAAATGCAGTTTTTGACAAATTGAAACGGGATTTCGAAAACTTGTATAATAGCACCGAAAGTGACGAGTTTGACTCCGAATTCTACAATAGAGCGAGGTTACACAAACATATACTAGAAATGTCCATTGCTGTCCCTCTTTACGCCTCCTTTCCCCCAAAAGAACTGCTGAATAATAATATCGCCATCGAAGAAATCGTTAACGTTGTAATGAGTGCCAAATCTAAGTCGGCCTGCGGCAACGATAATATACCTTATGCAGTTTTAAAATCCCCCCCGCTTATAGCAGTATTGCATAAACTTTTTCAACTTATTTTCGACACGAGTGTAATTCCTAGCGACTGGAGAAAGGCAATTATAGGTCCGATTCTATAAGAAAAGAATTCTGACAAACGATTACCGTTGAACTATAGAGGTGTATCTTTAATTTCATGTGTAGGTAAATTATATAGCTCTTTGATAAACAAAAGAATAACATTCTATTTAGAAAACGAAAACTTAATGGCCTATGAGCAAAATGGATTTAGGCGAGGAAGATCGTGTGAGGATCATATATTTACTTTAAACAGTGTTGCTCGTAACCAAGACAACTTACATACCGCCTTTATAGATCTTCGGAAAGCTTTTGACTTTGTAGACAGAGATATGTTATTTTACAAGCTTCTACTAAATGGAATAGACGGGAACGTTTACAATCCAGTGAAAGGTATGTACAAACACACAATGTCATGTATTCGAATAAACAACAACGTTACATCATGGTTCGACTGTTAGTCAGGCGTCGCCCAGGGAAGTAATTTATCGCCGACGCTTTTCGCAATGTTTGTAAATGATCTAGTCCGAGACATTAATGACCTTGAACTTGGTGTGACTATTTACAATGCCTCGATTTCTATTTTACTTTACGCAGATGACATTGCTCTGATCGCAGTCAGAAATTGACTTGCAAAAAATGTTCGATACACTTCATGAGTGGTGTAATAACGGCGCGTTTTGATAAATACAGAAAAGTCAAAATGTTTGCACTTCAGAAAACTGCGTCTACCAAGTACACAATTCAACTATCATGTTGGTAGCAATACATTGGATGTAGTTACTGAATAAAAAATATCTTGATGTTATATTTGATGAAATGTTATCGTTTAAAAGTCATTGTGAGGCAATCGGCAAGGCAGACAGCAGGGCTTTTTGAGGGTTAATGAATAAAATCCACGGTATTACGGATTTCGGGTTCAAATCATATGAAAAACTTGTATTTAATTGTGTTGTTCCAGTCATGGATTACTGTTCATCCACTTGATGATACAAAACATACCAGCAAATTGACATTGTTCACAATAGATCTAAGAGATATCATTTAGGAGTACACCGTATGGCAATAATAGCTGCACTTTCCGGTGACATGGGGTGGGTACCAAGTCGTTACCGTAGGTGGTTGAATATGCTAAGAATCTGGAATAGATGGGTTAATTTTGACAGCGTTAGGATAACTAAATTAGTTTGATCAAGACTATATGCTATGCAATAACTGGTGTAGTGAGATAAAATCAATAATGACGTCACTTGATCTCTCGAATGCTTTTTAATTGATCTTCAAACCGCTGAACTGAAACAGAAAACTCTCTATAGTAGACAGTGGATAGAAAATGGCAAAATACTCCAAAGCTTAGAACTTACAAATTATTTAAATGCAATTTTAACACAGAGGGTAATGTTTTATTGAATTTGTCGAAATATGAACGCTCCATTATAGCACAATTAAGATGCGGGTTTCTTCTACTTAGAGTCGAAACACGAAGATATATTGGAGAACCGTTGAATGATAGACTTTGTAGGTTATGCAATGACAGTTGTGTTGAAAACGAAGTACATTTTTTGCTTAATTGTCCAAAATATAATGAGATAAGATCGCAATCATTTGGTGAAATATTAAATGATAATGTATTTATGGATTTGAGTGTTGATGACAAATTAATCTTCTTGTTTTCAAACCACGTTAGAAAGATTGCAAAATACTTAGTGAAAGCTCATTTATAGAAATACTGAAGTGTAATTATATGTACTACCTATTCGAACTCACAGGATTTTCAGGAAAGCTTATCATCGAACTATTTACACTATAATGATAAGTTTAGGCAGGTGTTATGTTTTAAACATATTAATACCATTCATATATATATATATATTCATTCTTGAGACGTTAAATCAACTCGATTGTCTATGTGTACATAAATGACGTTTTTCTATAAACAGTGACTTATAGGTCCATGGGGCCGGGCAATTTATTTGTTCTGTAATTGTTTTATATTTGTTTGTACTATATACATGTATCGCAAGTGACTATAAAAAATACATTTTTCTTCTATAGAAACATTTGCAAGTATTTCGTTGTTTCTTTAATTATATTGTCAGTGTGCATCCATGCACAAATAAGAAACAGAGGGAAAAAAAAGAAAATGTATTGACAATCCTAGCTCAGTCTAATATTGTAACGTGCACGGGCTAGCTGTTATATATAATTTTTCTTATGGCTACTTTGCCAGTTGATTAGTTACAAATGATTATACAATGATTTGTTCAAACTTTGGAATCAAGTTTAATTAACTATTGTTATCACAGTAATGTGCTTGAAAGATAATAAGTGGTCCATGAACTTAATATAAAATTGGGGTGACACTTTTTAGGCTATTTAATATATATAGAAAAAAACACTTGGATATCGAGTTTTCAATACTTTAGTAATAACAATTACACCTAACGCAATGTTAAATTGATGCAATTGAAATACTTCGTAAATAGTGCAAGAACCCAAGTAATTAAACTAAAATATTAATTAATTATTTCTGTGGTGTTGACACTTCGGCAGCTGGACAGAGACTGATCGTCCGCAGCTTTGAGCTCTATTTATACCCAATAATGTAGTTATATTTAATGATCGTTTACTGAAGTTGAAGAAATCAAGCATCCAAGAGATATTGATAATGGGTCGAATATTGGTACGAATGGCATTGAGTTCGAATGATTTTAAGGACGAATTGTTCTGATATTTTAGAAATAATAAAAATATGCCCGTTATATCAAATTATTGCTACGAATAAGTTGTTAAATTTATTCATTTAGTTTTTATGTATTTTTTTTCATTATTTATCAAAGATTAAACAATACATTTAAACACAAGATTACATATTTGTTAACAATTTAACTTTTCGGCAATTAGGTATAAAACCACTAAATATCATAAAAGAATCTAGGCAGAATAGAACAATCGTCACAATATAATAAAATCAAAATGTCTAGTATCAATGATTGCAAAACAACTGATGAATGAAACTTCCATCGCAAACTGTTAAACTTACAAATGAGAATGTATCACTTTTGTTTGTTGTATAGTATAAGTGATATAGTATAAGTGATATAAGATAAACTTACAATATACATCAAATGAGAATGTATCACTTCTGTTTGTTGTATAGTATAAGTGAAAGTATGTACTTACAATAAATATCAAATGAGAATGAATCACTTTTGTATGTTGTATTGTTTGAGAAAAATACGATATACTAACAATAGGCATGAAATAAGAATGTATCACTTTTGTTTGCTGTCGGGTATAAGTGACAGAGGGTATATTTACAATGTATAGTATAAGTGACATGAGATAATCCTACAAAAAACATCAAACGAGAATGTATCACTTCTTCTTGTTGTATAGTATAAGTGAAATAGGAAATACTTACAATAGATATCAAAAGAGAATGAATCACTTCAGTTTGTTGTATTGATTAAGTAACATACGATATACTAACTTTAGGCATGAAATGAGCATGTATCACTTCTGTTCGTTGTGACATAGGATATACTTACTATAAACATCAAATGAGAATGTATCATTTCTGTTTGTTGTATAGTATAAGTGGCATAAGATGTACTTACATTAGACATTAAATGTGAATGAAACATTATGTTTGTTGTTTAGAATAAGGGACATAACATACTTACAACAAACATCAACTGAGAATGTATCACTTCAGTTTGTGGTATAGTATAAGTGACATACGATTAACTTATAGTAAACATCAAATGAGAAAGTACCACTTTTGCTTGTTGAATAGTATAAGTGACATAAGATATACTTACAGTTAACATCAAATGAGAATGTATCACTTCTGTTTGTTGTATAGTATAAGTGACATAAGATATACTTACAATAAACATCAAATGATAATGTATCACTTCTGACATATGCAAGTACAATACAAACATTAAATGTGAGTCGATCACTTTTGTTTGTTGTATAGTAAAAGTGACATAAGATAATTTTTCAATAAATATCAAATGAGAATATATCACTTCAGTTTGTGGTATAGTATAAGTGACATAAGAAAAACTTACAATAAACAACAAATGAGGATGTATCACTTCTACTAGATGTATATCCACCAGTGACATCTTCTTTAGCTGTACATGTAAACTGTTTATTGGCATCCTCCTTTACAATGTTGTTTACAGTAAGCTTATCCTTACTAGGAGTGTATGTATACTTGGCTCCACCTGGATTATCTGTGTTGTCAACTCTCCAAGAGTATGTCAGACTGAGACTGTGGTTACTTGGTGTGGTTGTTGATGTACTACTACATGTTAATGTTACACTCTCTCCTACTGATGGTGTTTTATTAACTGTTACTGTGGGCTTTCTTGGTGTTCCTGAAATTAATATGATCCAATATAACAACTTCGTACTCTATGAGAATCATCGAAAGATAGAAATACATCTTAAATTAAGGTATAACTGTTGATAAAAATGATAAATTAATAATCAAAGCATTATTTTAGTTCTGGCCTTTAGTTTAAGAGCTATATTTACAGTTACATAAGAAATAGCGCATGACACACAATAAGATGCAGTATCATTACACTTTACGCAACTTGATATAAATAAAAGTCTAAAAGAAATAAGAAAAATTCATGTCTTGTGTTTTTGAAAATTAACTTTCATGCTATATATGAGTACAAAAAACTGCACAATAAGATTGTATTTCTCCTCTTGTTTCTTTTCTAAATTAAGATCATAATTCATACATTAAAACTAAAAAAAGCTTTGTAATAAAAGCTATGAATGGAACAATTTTAGATAATTGTATTCTAGATGTAAATAAGGGCCAGAAAAAAATTTCATTTTGATATTATCTATAGGTCTACATGTAAAAAATAAAGCCCGCTATAAAATAATTGTGAAAAAAACGAAATATCACTAAAGAGCTATGAAAAGATTATTAAGTTGAAAATAACAGACGTTCGCTGTTACTGCAGCTTTTAATACTGCTACAGCTTTATCTACTTATAAAACTGATAAAACTGATACTGATTCTGCTGCTTCTGCTCGATGCACTATTCCAAGAACCACTGCTTTAACTACTGGTACAACAACGGATACACTTCTCCTCCTACCACAACTGCTGCTACGGCCAGAAAGACCGTCGATACTACTTTTGTTTTTGCTATTGCTTCTAGTGCTCCTGCTTTTGATACCCTTTTTCCTACTGCTACTCCTACTGATGCTTCTGCTGTAACTGCTTGTGCTACTACTGCTACTACCGCTACTACTGGTACTACTTGCTACTACTACTTCTGTTGCCCCTGCTGCGACTACCACTAGTAGGTAGCTGGGGATTTTGAATAACCAAAACCAGCTAGTAGGTAGTTGGTTATTCGAATATCCAACTACATTGACGTTCCTTGTACTATTCACATTTAGGTTCTTATAAATATCTAAGGTAGTGTCATATTTGATGCTTGGTGTACCTCGCGCTTTTATATTTCTTAAAGGTAATAAGTAAATTCGATTAAATAAAAAAACGATTGCTGGCCAGGTAAAAACATATACAAGATTCTGTGTCCACGCGTTTTATATATAGCCAAAGTGATTTAAGCTCAACACCGAGAAACTGCTGACGTATAGATGAAAATGAAATTAGCCGTGAAATATTTATATAGAGCAGAATATGGGTATTTATTCGCTGTTTATCTTTCAATTTCTATTTATCTAAGTTTTATTCGTATTCATTAAATTCTTATTTATAATCATATAAATTTAAATTGATTTAAACAAGTTTAATTGCCATTTTTTAATTGACAGTTAAACATTTGTATTTTGATACTGCAGAATGTAAGGATCATTTGTTTCTACTTCTTGTTTAAACAACGTGATTAGATATTATGTTGCATACTTTTTCCTTTTCAATTTGAATAATTAAGTTTAACTTGAACGATCTTGAACGTCCTTTAAGAATACAAAGTGGGTTACATAACACTGAAATAAAATCTAAACGAATGCACCAAGACGAATATGAACTGCAATAACACGAATACGAAATTACATTTGAAATTTAAATTTTTACATCTGGCCTGGAACCAATATTTCCGTACAAGTCGGTAATTACTGACGGTGTAGCCGTTGAAATATTCTCTTCAAAAAAATCCACGTAATCCAGGGTAGCACTCCACAGTTAATTTCAAGTTCATGTCGTCAATGTCCTACAAGCAATACGTGTAATAATTCTGATACCAAACTACACAACCTGGAAAAAGATAACACATTTTGTTAAGAACATAATGACATAAAGTTGCAAATCTATAAAGAAATCATCCCATCTGCAATAGACAGGCAGTCAAAAAAGTTGCAATTCATTCCGTTGAAACTCAAAATCTACAGTGGCCCGAGACCCAAAACAACACAGATAAACAGCGAATAAATACTCCAACTCTGCTCCGTATAAATATTTCACGGCTAATTTCATTTTCCGCTATACATCAGCAGTCTTAAATCACTTTGGCTATACATAAAACGCGTGGACACAGAATCTTGTATATCTTACCTTACGGAATAGATGGCGACAATACGAAAGTGCGATATGGCGGTATAGTGTTTTACATGATTAAATATGGGAAAAAAGTTTTATTTTCGTCAATAGATTTCGTGTTTCTTCTTTTTTGTTTCTTTTTGGTTTATATTTATTTTTTGTATACTGAAAAGGTAAATAATAAAATAATAGATTTATAAAAAGTAACATTTTATAATCAAAAGTTATGGAAAATAGTTTAAGAGTTAAATATACATACACGGAAAATAAAATAGGTTGTGTAAAACTTTAAAAAGAAATCGAAAGATTTCAGATGAAAACAATATTATGTTGACATTTAAAAGATGTAAAAAGAAAATTAATTGGTCAGTAGTACATAGAGGTTATTTTATTATTGTCTTTAAAGACAGGATTTTGTTTATGATGTGGTATGAAAATAAATATTCCAGGAGTCTCGAGAACTCATTGACAGTTATTAAGAAGACGCCAAGAGCATTTAAATGACTTTAGTACCGTCCATGAACAGGCTCAATCAAACCGAGCCTGCAACATTTTATAATTTTGTCGTGTTGGGCTGTCTTTAGGGATTCTGTTTTTCACTATTTAACGTCGTTTAAAAAATAACATTTCAGTGACGAGCTTGCGAATGAGTTAAATATGTAAACTGTACATGCACTGTATAGACATAAACAGAAAACAAGTGTTCGTAACATGCAGGTGACACAACCGCGAAGTAGAGATAAAAATGCGTCCTATGGAACAAGGTATTTTTAATTGTTCTTTTTTACTCAGGTAAGTATTACAAACTGACGCTAAAACTTATGTTTTCTGTATGAATACATTTACAATGATGATGTTTTTTTTGCATTATCCTTAACTAGTTGGTCCAGTGCAAAAACGAATAATATATAATATGAATACCGGGGATACTAATTGACGGTATCCGGTCTTCGACGGTCCCTGGTCTTCAAAGACCACCGAAGGCTGTCGATTGGTGGAGACCGTCTCATGGTAAACATAATTGATATAAATTGAAAAGACTAAATGATAATTATATATTTGTATCAATTTCTTAAATGTTGAAAGGGACTTTATTGAATAAAATATAGATGAATTATTAATACCGTCAATGGAGCAAACCGTCTAGTAGTAGGTTAGTATCTTGATTATACGTCGGATACCCACGGCCGAACCATTAACATTTATCAGCCGTGGGATTTTTTGCCGATATTCAGTCGATTAAAGGTGTGTCAAAGGCATTGGCTGCCTCACGATTTCATTAGGCGATTAAAAACCAATCAAAACGCTCGTTCTGTACGACGTTCGGTATTACATTTATGGCGACAACCATAGACGACACGTTAAATTCAGATTGTGAAAAGTTGAACATCGAAAAATTAAACGATTTCCAGCAAGAAAGTATACATAATTTACTGTAACAGCGTGAAGTTTTCCTTTCTGATTGATATCTGCTTGCAAAACAACTGATTTTGCGATAGATTTTGCCATTGATTTGAGCAAGACACGTTCAACAGTTTTTAACCGTGGGCGCTGCCATTTTGTTTCTTATGGTTTTTTACCTCCGCTGTTGAAGAATATAGATTTGTTAAACGCGATGTCATTGGTAGATATTTTACGCACCTGTTGCCGTATATCGACGCAAATCGATTCATTTTACCCACGGTTGATTGCATGTTATGTGACATGTTTATCAATCGTGGGTATCCGACGATGACGTAAATTATAAGAACTGTAAAGATTTCATGACGATGGGTATTTTGGTTAAACATGATTGATATGAACTGAAAAGACTAATTAAATCAACTAATAGAATTTAAAAAACACTATACAATCTGTTGAGGGAACATTTGTAAAAAAACATTATATATACATATATTATATAGATTCCAAAGACCGTAAAGTGGAAATGAGTAGTAGTTCCAGGCCGTCGACTGGAGGAGACTGTCTATTATCAATTTATGATACAAATCGACAGTTTTGTGATGATCCTCAACATCAAATCGGGCGGGGACATAATTTGCAGACCTATAATTGAAAAGCTTAGTGAGTTTTGTAATAACAAATTTGAAAAAGTTTGCTTTTGGTATTACTGCAAGAATGGGCATACTTAAGCGTAGGTTGGGGTGTCCTAGAGACGCTTGGGAAAAAGTGTTAGACTTCAATAAGGATCTTAAGAAGGTATGGGTTGCTTTGGAATATAGGGCCAGGAGGACTGAGGACAAGGTCAATAGACTCGAGGAAAAAGTGGAAGCAACTGACATTTGTTACGTGACATTTGCTAATTTTTATTTTGCAGTCTTTAGTTCAGAAATATTTGTTTTAAAATAAACGCCTTTATGTTATTTTTGTTGACATGATGAAATATTTTGACTCAATATATCGTAATGGCATGTTGTTAAAAATGTTTAAATCTGGAATTCAGGGTAAATTATTACGAAGTGTTAGAGATATGTATAGTGATGTTAAATTGTGTGTTAAGTCTTTTTCTTCATTCTCTGAGTATTTTTCTTACTCTGTTGACCTAAGGCAAAGGGAAGTAATGTCCCATTTGTTATTTGCATTGTTTGTGGAAGACCTTGAACAATAATAACAGAACGGTATTGAATGTGGCTAAGATATAGATGATATTGTGAAAATGTTACTTTTTTTTTGCTGATTTTATGGTCATTATAGGCAAAACACCTTCTGAAATACAAAACGATTTAGACAGATTATATACTTATTAGGAATTACATGTTAATACTTTAAAAAAAAACTAGAAATATGGTATTTCGAAAACGAGGCGGTCTTTTGTGAGCGTTGGAACTATAACGGCCACATTATAGAAGTAGTTAATGATTTTTGTGTCGCCTCTACGGAGTAGTGGCGACATATAGGGATCACTTCTCCGTCGTCTGTCTGTCCGTCCGTCCGTCCGTCCGTCCGTCTGTCCGTCCGTCACAAAACTTGTCTGGACTACTCCTCATAAACTACTGGTGCAATTTCATTCAAACTTTACAGGAATGGTCAGTACCAAGTTTAATTGTGCATATTGTCAGCATTTTCCGGTTTAATGATTTTTGTTAGAGTTATGGCCCTTTAATATTTTTTATTTTTAAAGTTTGTCCGGACTACTTCTCTTATACCACTTATGCAATTTCAATGAAATTTTACAGGATTGATCTGTAGCTCAAGTCCCTGCGCATATTGCAAGGGTTTTCCAGTTGAATGATTTTTGGCCGAGTTATGGCCCTTTGATAAAAAGGTGTTTTTTTTCTGTGTGTTACCAGATACACAAAAGCTTGTCCGGACTACTCGTCATTAACTACTGGTGCAATTTTATCCAAACTTTACAGGAATGATCAGTACCAAGTCTAGTTGTGCACTGTCCGTCTGTCTGTCCGTCTGTCACAAAACTTGTCCCAACATGAAATTGGCCATCATGAGGCGACACATGTGATCACTGATCGCTATTGTATTTTTTTAGGTGTGGTGTTTATTTATACGGGTAGTTTTTAAACCTAAACCAGGAATATTTAGTTGGTTTAGTTTAAAAAGCACTGAATGTATTATTGAATAAGTGTATGGATTTTGACTTAAAATCACATATATTTGTCAGTTATTTGATTCATTTGTTGGCGCTATAATTAGAAATGGGGCTGAAGTATGGGGGTAAACAAAGTCTAAAGACATAGATAGATTATTCAATGTTAATCAAACGACATGTAATGCTTTTGTGTATGGCGAGCTTGGTCGTTATCCTTTGTATATAAATGGATATATGCGGATTATAAAATATTGGTTGAAAGTACAATCAAGTGATAATATTTTATGAAAACATTTATATGACCAAGCTGTTAAAAATTGTAACAATGGCTATCATAACTAGGTATATAATATAAAGAAAGTGTAAGTGGAATACGGCTTCGTCGACATTTTTGATAATGTTTATGTGCTTAACACAAAGTTTTCCCTTAGTTTTTAAAACAAATGTTATTGAAACGTATAAACGTGAGTGGTATGACACTGCTAACATGAGTACTATATTGGATTTGTATAAGTTTTATAAACCAGAATTATGTTATGAAACGTATCTTGATGTCTTACCAAAGTCGTTAAGAAATTATTTCTCTCAGCACATCCTTTAAGGATACAGACCGGTAGATATACTTATGATCATAAACCTAGAAATGAGCGATATTGCCTTGTTTGAAATTCATATGACATTGAAGACGAATACCATTTTATTTGTATATGTTCTTGTTATTCAAATATAAGAAAACAATATATTGATAAGAAATACTATGTTAAACCATCAGTTTATAAATATTTGCAATTATTATATGATCTAAATATAGCTGAAATCTCATTGGTCCAAACAGTAGCCAACAGAACGTTTTATAAATCATATTCACTGGGTTTAGTATCATACTCACTGGCGGAGTTTGATTTTCCCAGTCTAGAAATAGATTGAGACTCATATTTAATGATCATACACCGTAGACTGTTAATTACGCCTGTTAATTAAAAAACTGTTGCTTTTATTCTTTATGGCATATTCATCGATTTTAATATCATTACTTTACTATAATACTTAAAGGCTACACCGCAATCACACCGTACAATCAAATCGGCAGACAGCAGTTCAAACGTCGACAGCTGTACCAGTATATACATGTCGGCGCACGAAACATAATTGACGGACGGTAAGTATTCATCTATTTTAACATATCCCAACTGTGTTCGAGTAAATCAATGTTATGGATTCATAGTCAACATCCAAAGGAGCATACTAACACATTTCTGGCCCTGTTCAAGCTTAACTTCACGTAATGTTGACTGAAAAAAATCACAATATCCGATAAGATGCGGCAATTTTATTTTTTAGTCACAAAAACTTATATTTTCTCATGATAATAAATGCCTTTATCATACGGTTTGTAAACGTCAACATTTCGTCATTAAATATTCCATGCTTTTCTGTTAAAGTGATAGTGTGTTTGAGTTGGAGTGTCATCAAAATTTTAGTAAGGTCATCAGCCGTTCGCCTCTTTTTAATGATAACAACGACAGCCATTCATCGGCAAGAATGAATAACGCTGAAAGCCGTTCAAGGAAATAATTTTCAGCGCTTTTGTGCTACAGTAACTAGGAAAAAGTAAAACTTTTTTGTTTAATGAAGAGTAAAAACTTGAATTATTTTTGTATGCGCAGCGTTCGCGTAGTCGTTGCACGCCTAGCACGTGCGTCTTTTTTCCCGCGCTTCACGAGGCTTTTGTTTGTTTGTTTTGGGATTTACGTCACATCAACACGAGGCAAAATTTGTACATTTAGCACGGGTTTCTATGATATCACGGTACTTAAGGTTTATAGGAAAATATTCAAAAATGAAAATCATACGTGAATGAGATTATTTTTCTATTTAATAAGTGAACTTTTTCCAAAAATGTTCATCAAAAATTATTTCAAAAGATCTAATTAAAATGTCATTTTTTAAACTATTTTCAATGTCTGCCACTGTGAGTTATTTCAGAGAAGGTTACTATGGTATCACGATAATCCCCAAAAAACGCAAATATGGAATGATAGATGGGTCAAAATCTTCAAGTTAAGTTGTGAAAAACTTCGAGCAGTTAACTTGCTATAATATTCAACTTATATGAACAATAAATATGTCAGTATATGTGATTGTAACATATTTTAATAGAATTAAGGGAAATAGTTGTCAGATATGATGATTTTATCAAATACATATTCCCGTGAATACATTCATGAGTCACAATATTAAATTTATTGCCAGGTGAAAATGAATTTAGTGTGCCAGTTTTAAAAATATCAGCATCATCGTGTGTTGCTTTTACTAGGCATCACAGAAAATGTAAATATCGTGATATCATAGAACCCGTGATATCATAGGAACCGAGTATATGTAATAAGGATGTACTTTTTGTGATTCTTAGCCTATTCATATAATAAAACAATTATTGTCTAGCGTGCCATTGAATATGATGTGATATTCCCCGACAGAAAGTCATCTGCCGATCATATCCAATGGCTCACTAGTGTATTCATTATAAGCGAAGAAGGTATACAATAGATGCATGCTTTAATTGAGTCAGACAATACCTTTCAATAACAAAAGGCATTCGACTGCAAACACATAAATATAAATGTATTAAATATACATGCTTAAATAATTTGCAACAAAAACATGCAGACATTTAATATTTAAACGTTGCTTGAAACTGATAAAATAATTATATAATGTGCATTATAAAATTTATACGCGTTCGTGTATGTCGAAACGGCATACAACAGCAATATTGTTCAGCAAGGTGAAAACGAAATATGCCTTAAATACAAAAGCTGTGCTAAAATCTCAGTAAAAAATAATACTATTAACAAGCAAAATGTGTAGCACTAACTGTATGCAAGCACCGCAAATCACATTTTTATTTTATTTTAATTCATTGTTCTCTATTGAACTTTTATACACTTAAAAGTAATTGTAAAATATGTTTGTTGAAACAATTTAGAACATATGACATTACAATTATAAGAACATTGTCATTGAACATAAAAAATGATACGCAAGAATAATGACCATATACATGATTTTTTATGGATAATTAAAAAAAACAATGCCCGTATGCTATTTCATTGGCACTTAAATATCATCATTCAATCGGGTATTTATGACTCCGCCCACTGACAGTGAGACTATTGGCGAAATCCTTTCTACGTTCATTTGCACTGTATCTCTGCTCTGGCATGTACAAAAGTGTCAGTTCCTTGCGAACGTGAATGCAACTAGTACTGGTAAACTGCTTGACAGCCTACCCAAGAACGATGCGGTGGTTGGACTTTGCTCTGGTGAATTCAATGTGGCTAACTGTTGTGATCAGGAGTGACAACTACAAACACCACCACCTATGTCATTAATTTATGGCCTATTGTATAATATGCTAGTACGCTGCTGAATCAAACAAACATGTCGGTACTGCATAGATCCCTGTCTTGTATAATTCTAATTACCAGATTAATACAATAAGAATTTCACCACAACCTATTTGTTAACAAAAAAGCACATGTCCATGTTTGTGGTTAAATATATTGTTATTCAAACAAAAGGTCAGAGTAGGTATCTATCAATAATACTTTATTAAATATATTTTGTCACTTATTTAATATTCCAAAACAGCTTTTATTATGCATTGTTATAGGCGGTCTTAAAATAAGAAAGGATTTTTAATTGTATGATTCATTATATTTTCATTACGAATTTACAGAGATTTAAATATTTTCTTACTTGTTACAATAATTTTTATGTGTATCTTAAAAAAGAGAAAAAAGATAAAATAAAAAACACACACTATCATTGTTAATAGAATATCTCTTTAAAAAAACTTAAAAAAAAACAAAACTTTTTCTATTTGAAAAAAAAAATGTAAAAAAAAAAGAAAAAAAAATATATCAACTTACTTATCGTCAGTCTTCAAAAAATATTTACATAATCATTATGTTTTTTTCTCTATTTTATTCGCACCTTCGCATTTAAGGTTGTAGAGATGTTTTTAAACTTAAACATTGTAAACGTTAACATTACCGAGATACCAAATTCATTATTTGTTTAGTCTACCTAATACATACATGCGTATAGTTACATATTATAGAGAAATCTGCAGTAATCTATGGAGGTTATTCGTTGCCAAAAATCCAGCCTTGTTGATCGGAGTTGACTAGTTTGTTAACGGACAAAAATACAATTGTATTTCTTTGTATGTAAACTCCAATGTTGCATTCTTGGATTGAGTTTGCCGATTTAACATTGTTAACATGTATTTCAACAAAATACATTTTGCTAAAAACTGGTTTTTGAGGGTAACAATACCAAGTGTTCATCATAACATACGGAATACTCATTGTTCTTGTATACGCCGAAAAACAGAAGTTACACTCTTAGCTTTACAGTGTCAAATCATCTTGATTCGAATCAGCATAATCCAGCTGTACACGTTCGTCAATAGGAGATTAAATAAGCTCCGCTCATTTTCCCGCCCACTACATTATCGTAAATAAACGTATATCTCCGCTCATTTTTGGTATTTACCGCCAGCGAGGTCATACACCGGCGTAGTTTCCGTTTACCACACCCTTTAAATGTTTAGTTATTCACCAAACATAATTCACTTGACTGATTGCCATTCTATGCCTTTATTCAATCAACATAAGCGGACTTTAATGATTATAGGCATATAAGTTTTGAAACGTTGTAGATACCACATTTCTTAGAGAAAAAAAAACTCAAAAGGTTACTTACTGTCTGAGGTTTGATAATTTTCAAGGAAGTAAACATAATTGATCAGACTATATTCAACGACAAATAAATGACAAATAAATTTTACTGCGGGGATTCCAATTTGAATAGGAATGAGTAACATTGACAGTAAAACTGCTACCGTACCACTTTCAAATTTTCAAGTCAAGCCCTGAAAGAGATTTTGATACGACTTATTACTAATACAGACCAAATTCTGGCTGTTGTCTTTCCTTGTAGTAGCATTTACTACATTCACATAAGTAACCCTAATTCTAGCGTATGACTTGACAAGAAAACACTTTAAACAAAAGTAAAATTTAAACTAAAGTTGTATGTACCCTTTCGTACATAACTTTTTTTTATTTTTATCATGCTTTATAGATATATTTTCTCATTTTTACAAAAAGAATTTCAATAATAATATTTAAATGAGTCAAAAGGTATGTATGTTAATTATCAATTTAGGTATACCTTGTTTATTTTATCTCAAAGAAAGCCATCACTTACAAAACTTATAAATATTCCGTGTAGTATAGTTATCTCCTTTTGATCAGATTGACAGCATGTATACACAGATCTTACAGCTGTCAATGATTCAGTACAATGCATAAAAAGGACCTTAACCTACGTCAGAGTACACATATTTAATAATAAAAGGCTAAATTACATCCTATGACTCAAACTATCTCCCCATGGAGGTAAGCAGAGATGCTAGGATACATTGAATATTTATTTCAACATTAAAATGGGACAAATTCACAAGTGTTTGGTTATACAAAGGAATTATTGATAGTAAACTTTTAAAAGTTCCGTGGTTATACACTTGTTCATTTGTGTTTTTCTTAAGAAAGAATGCATAGGCTTACAGTTCAGTTCTCTTTATCCGTATTGCCAAAAGTGACTCCCATGTATCGCATTCTAATATCGTTTGCTGAAAGTAATAGACATGTATACGCATACTAAGGTTTTGACGTTTGAAGGCACAAAACCCTATCGATAGATATATAAGTGGATTTTTTCTTTATATATGGGAAACATTCCCTTATGTTAATTCACCAATTTTAGTTTTTTTGCATATTATTATGCTCATTATCAGTATAAACGTTGTTACATTGTTACAATATATATTAACCAATTTTGCAGTACTTCAATATCTGTGCTAGAATACGTTTTAATAAAATCAGAGTATATTCGAAGTCGACTGTAATGCAGTTGATGTATGTGAAATTTATAACAGTTTTATATAATTTGAAATATTTTTAAACCAGCAAGAGTTACCTCTCTGCATATTCTTCTTTCGTGAAAATTGGCTCCGCCTATTAATTTTCATCTATTTCCGTGATAATTCCATATATGGAAGTTGCAAAATTGTTTACAAATGTTAATCGCGTTATCTAGAATGTTAAAAAAGTGTAGTGTTGTCAACCTGAGAGTGTCAACTGATGCAGTTACATTCTCAAGGTCATGATGCACATCATTTAACGTGTTGTGTACGTTTTATTATTTAAATTTCTATGCATGTTGCAAATTTGAAGTTATACTTTTCTAAATACAGTTTTGAATTGATCTAAGATGCATGTTAACAGCTTCCATTTTATCAAATCGAGAAAATCAAAACGTTTAATACCAGTGCAGTATGTAACTCTCGGATCGACAATTAGATTTTTACTAATCTGTTAAGTAGAACCGAAGTATGCATTGTCAAGTTTCAAAGGCTGGATTGTTTGCAATGATTAGCCTCCATAGTAATCAGTGTGTAAACTCCAGCGTTGTTTTGTTGACCATTAGCCAGGCCAGTGTAACAACTGCCTTGCCAGCAGTATCTGCTGTTATACTGACACCTGGTCACACAATTTTTATATTGGACACAATTTAGATTAGTTTTACCTACAGTTACATTTTCTAGAAAACCCAGTACTGATCATAATGTTAATATTAGAATTGTTTTTTTTTGGGAATTAGCCATCGTGACAACAACATTGCCACCAGGATCTCCTGTTATACTGAAACCTGGTGCCGCATCGGACTTTGGAACTCTTGTTACCGGGTAACAAAATTTTAGATTTGACTAAACTTAGTTAAGCTTTACGTACCTAATATATACAGACAGCTACATTTTGTAGCAAACCCAGGAGTGACCATAATGTAAACTCCAGCATTGTTTTCTTGGACATTAGCCAGTGTAAAATCAACATTGCCATCAGAATCTCCTGTTATACTGACATCTGGTCCATGAGATGGTCTGGGGTCCTTGTCTGAATAGAATGTTATACGAGCTTTACCAGTACCATTATAAAACTTGACCTCAAACGGTCTGCCTAGTGCATCTAGTCCGTTCAGGTCAGCAGTAAACTGAAGAGTAGCACTAGAGTTTACACGACTGTAAGTTTTTCTGATTGGTGATTCACATGGCCATGATTTGACTGAAAATGTCAGATTATTTGTATTATTTTGAGATACATCACATATCCACAAACAAATGTAAGTAATAAAATTCAATATAAGACTATAATTATGTAAACTATAATTATAAAATAATTCAAAAAAATCATTACCTTGAAAGAATGAATATTTAGAATCTAATTTGTCAAACAAATTTTAATTATATACAGCTATTTTAGATGTTAAAATACACGTTTAAACATTCATCCTCAGCAAACGATATATGTTTCCAGGTTCGTCAAGTAAAACATGTATTCATGTAATTAAGTTGATAATCAGCAAAATTGTTTCCTAAAAATGACATGTTAATAACACTTGTCAGGTAAAGGATTTATTATCAAATAAGTGTTTGTAGAATGGTCAGCTAGGCATTTTCTATAATTTAACTTTAATCTTAATACAATGCTATTTCAATCGTTATTTGGGGGTTGTTAAGTAAAGAAGTATATTTGATAACCTATCCTTCCCCATTAGTGCATTATATAAATGTTCACAAGAAAAGCATTGATGCAAAGCATTGATGCAAAGCATCAAAGGGCGTCCAAGCAAGAAATGCAAGAAATTGTATATCACTTATGAATGAAACGACGAAAGACATTGTTCATTATTAACTTTGATTGGCATGCTAGAAATTAGAATATTACTTGTTATTTCTTTATGATCGTGGTTATTAATAGCAACGGATATACATGTATACAATCATTTATAATCCATATGTGTAATGCATGATCAACACCACACTTGTGTAATTGTCCCTTATTAGCGAAGACCCCCTCTTAAGTTATCTGTTCACACTTAGTAACAATAATTATTTTAGGATATATTACCATGTTGATCATGTTGAGCATAATTGTTTATTATACAATAATTGTAATATCTATTTTAATAAAAAAATACAGATTTTATGAATATTGTTTTCTTTTCTTTTTTGTGTTATTTTAATACTGAGTTTTTACGTTTACTACTATTTTAAGGATTCAATTGTCATATTGACTGACGATTAATTATAAGTCAAAACTTAACTGGAAAAGTCAGTAAATGGTTAATCTTTCAATATATAATATAATAAATATTTTTTATTCTTAAACCATATACATGTACATTTGTTTTTTTCTTTATCATTTTTTAAATTATCAATCAATTGCATAATTCATAAAATCTAATTTGTAACTTTGAATAATTCCTCTGCATCTTTACTAAACACGAATAACAAATTAAATAAAATGTTTCAAAGTTGATAGTGTCATATTAATACCATAAAAATGTACCTTTTTTTCAATTATTGTTCATATTTATTGTTTTTATCTCATATAGATAAAATAAAACATGCGCTATTGTTGTTGTTGTTTTGTTTTTTTCGAATTGTATGTTTATGTATAATAATAATAATAAATTTGAGAGTTGATCTGTGTTTATAAATTATTGTAACCATACTAAGTGACAAACATTCATTTTGAAAAAAAGCTTATTTATCTGTAAAATATTTGTTCTTTTCTGTAACAATATCAAACATATACTCCAAAACCGGGAGAGACCGGACAATAAACGTGTGGTACTATTCGCTGGTCACTAGTAAATTCCGGTCAAACTAGACCAGGAGAGACCGGGAATTACCGATAGGAGTACATCCCTCTATAAATAGATTTTCGGAATATTTAGGTCATCAACTACATGTACAACAATAACATACTATAATAACCCACTACAAAATGATAAATACAAATACTAAAAATAAAATAAAAAGCGATTTATTGACGGAAAAGCTTATTTCATTTGAAAATGTTTGCATTGCGAAATTCTGCAGTTCGCTATTCATTGTACATATCGCGACATTTCATTTTTAATTAATAATCAAGCACCCTCATACCGATCGGAATGATCGGCTTTTATTATGACCGTCTAAAAGGCTCGAGAAGTTGCTGTCGCCCTTTCACAAAATCTGATTTCTCGTAGTACCGCCATAGAATAAATATAGATTTAATTATTTTCCTATTTTCTGTATTAAATTTATATAGTTATAGTACTTTTGGACAGGGATGAAAAAGTATTTAGGAAACGGTCATTTTAAATCTTATTATATATGACACAGTGACCCAGCTATCCCAAACACCCGTGCTAGTCCTAACATAATATTTTTGACTGTGAAATAGATTTACCTTATGTAAAGGGAGGCAACAATATATATTGCATTTTAGAAAACCCTTGTATGATTTGTAACCCTTTTATCAGTACTGACATGGATTATTCATTTTATATATCAAGTATGACATATTTGTGTACATACTTAAAATTACATTGGAAAAAAAACCTCTTTAGATTATAAAAACATTTAGAATCGAAAACCAAATTCAAATATTACTGTTCTGTTTTCCTAGCTGTTATCTTCATCAAATTATATAGAAGCATGTTACAAACATGTCTTTCTGAAACATTATCTGAAACATTATCTGAAATAATGTTTTTGAGAGAGAGAGAGTTTATTGACAGAAGTATGCAATCCGGGTCCTTTCTTAATCTTAGAAATCTCTATAATTCCATTAAAGATTAGAATGCATCTCAAAATGTACTTACCACTCTATAAACTAGCCAAGATGTTTTGATATTTTAAGTTCAAGTCAGCCAGTTTGAATAACATTCATAAAGAAAAACATGAGTGATATATTTTTATGAAGATATTCGGATGGCTAAGATAGGGACTTTGGATTCTTTCATGTGAGGAAGCTATCCAGCTAGCTTACGGAACGTCGGTGGTTCTACTCAGGTGTCCGTTCTTGCCTGAAAAAATGCACGGAAGGGCACCTGAGGTCTTCCTCTACCAGTAAAGCTTGAACTTCGCGATATGACCTATGCTGTGTCGAAGTGACGTAAAACCCAAAACAAACAAACAAAGCTAAGATATTTTGTTTGCTGTAAAACAAATCCTACTGCCCGAAACATTTGTAAAATAATGTTTCGTTGATTATTAAATTGTTGGCATTCAACCAGTAGGTCTTTGACTTGAATCATATTTCACTCTACACTTAGAACAAGCCGGCTAAATCTTTCAAATATAATAGGTCTTTGCCACCCGGGCCAGCATAAGTCTGGTAATTGCTTAACGATTTTTTTAAACTTTGTGTGATTTTTGTATTGGCGGTTAAGCTCCACTGATGATTTTCGTTAGCAGTTGTCCTTATTTGTGCTGGATAACATATTGTGGTAACCTGTTTGCCTGTTGTCAGGCCTTCATTTCTTGTATTAATTTTTGTTTCGACTGACTATTGGTGGATTTCGGTGAAACCTAGGATGACAGAAATACGAAAATGGCAACATCAACATGATTGTTGTCATTTATTGTCATATATGTTATATGTCATTCTTATGGCTAATAGCTCTTTAGTAAAGACGGAGGCCTTGTTACAAACCTATGATTTTTCATAAACTGACTTGATGGAATTATTACTTCAGCGGAAGCAATTTTGTCCAGGTCTGGGTCCGATTATATTGTACTTATCTCAAATTTCCCGGGTCTATGTTCATACATAAATTCTACCTTGTAAAATCAGCAGACTATCTGCAATGTTCTACTTTATATAAATATAGTCCTCAATGAAAATAAATATCATAGCAATTAGCATATTTTTTCATTTCAGCTCAGCGTCTTATTTCAAAAGAAATACTGTATCTAACTGATGTAACAATTATCACAAATAGCTTATCAATGAGCAGGTAAATTAAAACGTAATAAAGGGCGTCTGTCGCTACCACAAACACTTTATTTAATTACATTTCCAAAATGATACGTAAACTTTATTTATAAATATGTATTACAAAAAATTGATATAAAACGTATATATACTCATTTTACAAACAAATGCATGCATATATTAACTAAAAGATGGCAAATATCAAATAAAACAGTTCAAAGGACTTACCATAAACTATAATTTCCATTATAGTTAAAGCAAATATCAACATTTTTGTACACTTTTCACTGTATAAATCGAACATTTCAAACGCAAAAACGAAGCGAATATATCAAGTAGGATAACTTTTTACTGAATGAGGAAGTACTAGACCTCATATGTTTGATGGTTTACTGATATAATGTAAACAAGTTTAAATCGGTCGTGTAAAACCAAGTTGGAAAGATTTATAGATCCTATCAACATTTAAAAGTCATGTGTATTCAAAAGATGAATGTCTATTGTTATACATATTTAGTAGTGTATACTCTCAGTATATACTCTGACCACAGACACTTGGGGTATGGAGCTCGAAACGTATTTGCATTCCACATAAATTGTTTATTTGTCTTACTTTTGTATATATTTGTTTTCAACGAGGAAATATTTCACTACAGTGGTACTATGTTTGCGTTGTAGTAAAAATATCATGTTCAAGCTATATTTATTATTTACGTCTCATCCATGCATATCTACATAGTCCAAAACATTTATAAAATACACATATAAAAAGCATGGCCAATCTATCACAGATTTATAAGAGACTTTCGTTATACAGCTTTAAAAAAAAAATGGGTAAAATCAAAAATACAAATGATTAACTATTTTTGATTGTTACTGAGTATATTATTTTCTGATTTATATCTTCAAAACTCTAATGATATACATTTTGTATTCCATCCTGACATATAAACATAGATAAAATATGATGTTGAAATAAATGATGTGTGAGACAGTAGATTAAGATAACTGTTTAAAAAAATAAAATAAAATACACCTATAAATACCTATATCAACCCTGATCAGACCAGAGATGAACTGATTAGCAATGACTAAATGGTTATCTACATTTAGCTACAAACATAAAATCAATTTCCTTGAAAAAGATAATTAAATGATACAACATTTTATGTACATTTTAAAAAGAATTCTTCATTAAGATAAAATATATTTACGTAAGCGTAACCTTATTAATGATACAAAGTATAAAAACGTGACAGAAGTATATTATAGCAGGTTTTAGATTTCGGGAATTGATAGTACAAACATACTTTTTTGTTCATCATTCATATAAATAAAATCATCATATCCTTGGCTTTATCAAATAAAGCATTTTTAAGAAGTTGGTAAGCAGGACATTGTGTTAACACATGTATTTCTGTTTCAACATTTTGTTTACAAATTGGACAAATCCTGTTATTGAGATCTAAATTCTCATATCTTCTTGTTTCCAGACGGAGGGGTGCAACTCCACATCTAAATTTTGCTTAGACTAAATAATATAATATATGTGATAAATTTATAAATGTTAAATGTTCTACAAAGTTAAACTGTTGAATTTTTACATCTAGTGCTAGAACTAGAATAACAATATGCATAAACTTTATAATTCAGTCTTTCCCCATTCATTCTATGATATCTATGCCACAGCCTAGCTACGGATAACCACTGTTTCACATGCGGTGGTTGCCAAGCAAGTTCGCTATTAAGAGCTGCAGTTGGGGTGTATTTTCCCAAACCTAAATAAAAATGCATGGCTCGATTTTGTACTACGTTTATACATGAATGAGACTTAGTATCCCATATGGAGGCGCCATAAGAAATAACAGGCCATACCATGTTGTCGTAAAATTTGGTGAAAATATTTTATGGCATGCCACCAACACTATTTGACTTTGCAATAAGGAGACCAAGTGCTCTAGCACTTTGTGCTACAGATTTTGCTGTTTAACAAAAATCTAAATGTTCATCTAAAAGAATGCCTAGATAGATATACTGAGTATCAACTTGTAGACTATGGGTACGCAAGTGAAAGCATGAGTGGTTTTTACAACAGATGGTGGTCTAAAGAGTAAAATATTGTTCTTCTGTGGATTAACTATCATAGAATTTACATAACACCAATTTGACAAAACATCTAAGAGATCTTGCAAATCATTTTCATTTTAAGCTATAAGTACAATATCATCGGCATACAATAAACTATTGTATGAAACGGTTTTTCCATAGCAGACTACGATTAATAAAATCATACGCTTTTCTAAAATCGATAAATGCACAAAAGGTAGACAGTTAAAGCGTTTTCCCGGAATCAATAATATTACTTAGTGTTGAGACATGATCTATGGTATTTCTATTTTTTCTGAACCCATTTTCTTCATCAGCTAAGATGTTATTACTTTCAGCCCAACTAGAGAGCCTATTATTTGATATAGAACAATAAATCTTATACATAGAGCAAGATAAAGCTATACCCCTGTAAGACAGTGGATAACGAGGATCAGCAGTACTAGACTTGGGTATAGGGGCAATAACAACTTTTCCCCAGTTAGTGGGTATAGTTCCTGTTGTAAAACACACATTAAATAAAATATGTAAAAATGAAACACAACCGTTATTTCTGACAATATCTATTTGAATATTGTCAAATCCACTGGCTTTACCTTGCTTAACTTTAAAATGGCTTTTTTACTTCTTCAACAGTGATGCCACAATTTAAATCTCGTAATCAGCATTTAACTCATTTTATTGACCAGTAAAAGCAAACGAATTGTGCGTAGAGTCATTATTCTTATTTAAAAGATTATTAAAATCATGTTTCCATCTGTTCAAAACATGTAATATATTGCTAGGTATGCTATCATCAGTCAATACTACCTCCATTGGTATCCGTTTATTTCTTGACTGTGCTACACCTATTTTACCAATGGATTTCCAGAATTCCTGTTGATTTTTATATAACAGTCCGAAGCCAAATCTTCTTGAAATGAGACCAAGTAGGAAAGTTTTGCTCGTTGGACTGCTCTGTCAAAAGTTTTACGGGCTGTAATAAATACATTTTTTAAAATTGCTTTTTCTGACTGTGAAACATTAGGACATTTAAACCAGTTTTTTTTTCTGACAGGCATACGGAATTCCAGAAGTAAAATAAGTTGTCGTTCCACCATGGTTTACCAATACGGCGCTTTTTATTATAAGTATCCGACAAATACACAGTTTTATATTGGATATTCTTATACATTTCATCTTTCAAAATCTTACATAGATCATTATATGCATTATCAACATCAGACTGACATCTCATACTTTGCTCAAGTTTTAATACAGTGTCATGAAGCTCATTTACAACAGTATCCGAGCTCAAAAGGTTAACAGGTATTTCTATCAAATTAAACGTATCATACATAACATCCTGCTTATAAACATGTACATTTTGTGTTAGCCTGATTGGTGCTATTCACTGGTGAATTAAATGCACATGAAAAAATAGAATGATCAGGTATCGAAGCTGGTGTTAAACCATTTAATGTATGAATGTCTGATATTAAATCCTTAACTCGTGTGACACTAGCTTTGTCACACATACTTAAATACTCTTGCTGAACAATAAAATAGTTTACCACTGTGCACCCTTTAGTTGATATAGAAGTGGAATCATTATGTACAAAATTTCGACCATTTAACACACATGTGTTACTATCAATTAAAAACTGTATTATTTTTTCACCGTGATTACTTGTTGTAAAATCAACAATCTTTCTTTATGGTAAACAATCTACCTCAGAAATAAAATCATCATTATCTCCAATTCTACTGTTGAAATCCCCGCCTATAATAATTGGCCCATCATTTTGGTAAACAAGTGATCATAAATATTTTCAGCTCCTACCTGCCTAGATGGATTATGAGGTGGCAAATAAGCCACACATGTCAAAACTTAAATGTTGTCAATTTTTTTAAAAGATAACCGCAATATACCATCAAAAGTGTTATCAACAACATGTTCCATAAAATGACTTAAAAAATTATTGTTAACTAAAACACCTACTCCACCAGATCCAGATCTGGCATTTACATGTAAATGTTTTCTGTTATTACCTAACCATGTATAATGTTCAATGTCTAAAACAGTTTATATGTAACTCTAGCAAATACGCGAGTCAGATAGGGAGCACAATTAAAGTGTGAAGCGTTGTTTTTTTGTTTTTGTTTACAATTTGATTGACATCGATTACTTTCAGATTTAACAGGAAACTATTTTAATTCGAAGGATGCCTTTATTTTGCATGATACCGTTTGGTTTACATTTATACAGTAAAAACCCTTAATTAAGGACATCATCTGGGCTGGACCAAAGTGGTCTTAATTGTGGAGTGGTCTTAATTGTGAATATTCTTATCATTGCTTACATACTTTATGACCATGGTCTATTTAAGTCATTTTGTATGAGAAAAATAGCATGTACCTTAAGCTACAACTACAATATTAAAGACACTATAAAAGTATGCTTTGATATCTAATGAAAGGAAAACATATTTCTGAAGAAATTTAACATTAAATTATCTTTGGTCAGATTTCAATATCAATTAATATATGTTGTTCATAATTCACCTACCAAATAAGAATTAATTCTTCACAAAATAAATTTGCTGAAAGCAACATTAAACCACTCTAAAATTTACCTTCTCAGCTTATTTCATACAATAACCCAATACTAACAGTTTTTCACACCTTGTGAAACTAAGTGTCATACAAAGAATTCAACCAGATCGATCCCCGGGAGATGCTTTGGTAGTTTAGCGCGGCGGAAGGTAGTCTAGTACTGGTGTTACTTTCCAGGAACGATGGTTAGGAAACTACCCGCCTTTATGACTGAAATACTGTTGGGAATAGGCGTAAAATAATGACACAAACAAACAAACAAATCATAACATCAAATTTAAGATCTAGATAGATATTTACTTTAATATCACTGGTCTCACACGTTTGATCAAATTAAGAATAAAGCGAATAATTTGGACTGAGTCATGTGATTTTAAAAGTGGATAGGCGGTTGTTCTTAATTCTAGATCATGTAACCATTGAATCTTGCAAAATTAGTCTTATAGAGGGGATGTCTTAATTCAGTAATTCAGGGATGGTCTTAAGTAGGGATTCTACTTCACATTGAATGTAATCAATTATAAATCAATTATTCTCTTAAAGTAATTGTAATTAATTGATAACAGAGGGAAGTCTGAGTAATCAATAATAATCAATTACAATAAAATCTGAATGTTATTGTAACTAAATCAATTACTGATCAATGTAATCATCACCAGGTCTGTTTGTACTGTTACAGTGAAACAGTACTTTTTAACAGTATAAAATTTTGGTCAAGTGTTCTCTTTTAACTTGTTGTAAAGTTGGATTCCAACTACAACATGTAATTTTACCATTACAAATTTGTTACATAATGTTAAACAAGAAGTATAACATTTATAATTTTCATATGTATTTTTCAAAAATATTAAGGGTTTAAACTTTAAGTTCGATTTTAAGTTTGTTTTAAAGTTTAATGATATTAAATATGTATTGTTTTGTAGACATTTCATTCTTATCATTCACTTATTTAATGTTGATTATAATTGTACTGAGTAACTTGTTAGAACTTATTGATACACTCTATAACAGTAGCTTAGCTTATATACAATATATAGAGAATGGTTCTCTTTTCACTTATACGGGCCTTTAAGCTTAGTGAAATATAAATTGTAGATTTAGCATTTACATAACTATATTTATAAAAATGTTTAGCTTCTTAGTAATATTTTGATTCTTTTAATTACTTTGTAACAGTTAGTGATTATTATCATCTTTTGTAGAAATGTTTATATTGTTTCATGTTTGAATTATCCATGAATCATAATCCTTTTTAGGATAGTTATGTAAAGCCCTAATGAGCTCTGATTGGCTAAAATTCTTTGACCAATCAGATAAATTCTGCATTTTACTGGTATTACTGTTACACAAAGTTCTGTAGTGGTCATAGTTACGGGCACTTTACACAACTTTGTCATTCTGCTGCTAATTTTCGGAAAAGTAAAATTTCTAAAAGCTCTCAAAGGTAAATTATTTATTTAATTTATTTGAGAGAGAGAGACAGACAGACAGAGAGACAGACAGAGAGAGAGAGACAGACAGAGAGAGAGAGAGAGACAAAGACAGAGAGAGAGAGACAGAGAGTCAAAAGACACAGACACAGCACAGAGAGAGAGAGAGAGAGAGAGAGAGAGAGAGAGAGAGAGAGAGAGAGAGAGAGAGAGAGAGAGACAGAGAGAGAGAGATGCCATAGAGGAATAAATTTTTTAAACCTCAAACGAAACGCATTGTACCTGTCCGTTCTTCGGATATCGGATATATGATACACCATTATCATTTTAAATGGGTTAATTTTCTAAGGATAATGTTGGAAATTGTTGTTCGGAGATATTTGATGAAAATAATTCTCTTACTTTTAAATCGATCAATATTACAGTCATTTACGCGGATTACAAAAAGCCTTTTAATTGTAGACGTTCAATAGTTTTTGATATGAAATAGTAGGGTGAAATATAACACAAATATCTGATCAATTTTAGATTCATGTTTTTCATACTTTTGTTTGAGAATATATAGTAGGGAGGAAAAAAATACATCCATTATTAATTTGCATATAATAAAACAAATAATGGGCTATATAACATATTACATTAATCTGTAAATTATTTATCTAACTGAAAAGAACATAAATATGTTAATCACAAAACTAACCGTCACGCTACGGTTCAACCCTTAATGCCGGGTCTGTACTGAATGCTAAAGGCACATTATGTCTCAGAAGCGAGTTTCTTTTTACCAGAGCGAACACGGGTTTTATAACGTTTAAATAACTATTTTAAAGCTTGCAGCCGCTTGTGACTTGAAGCGGTGAATGTAAAATTATTAACCAAAAATGTCAACAAAGTTGTTTTTGACTTTAAAACAAAATACTAAATAACTATCACAACTTAATTTCAAAAAATTAACATACGCAAAAGATGGAAACGACCGATCAGCCACTTTTGGAAATTAAAACAGAAAACTAAAAAATCCAAAGCATTTTTAAGAAACGCCAAAAAGTATCTTTATAGTACTTTAATAGTAAATTAAAAGCTAACTGTCAATTTTTAAATAGCACCGGACTTTTCAAGTATATCGTGTGGCGATAAATCGGAACGCCACGGCTATTATTAATAATAACCTCGTAGTTAATACGGATTGCAAGTAGTTACACCACGTAAGGAACACGCACATTTTTTCAAACTTTGCTGTTACTCAACTGATTTTAACGAGATAAGGTGCAGAGTACCCGTGACTATACAAGCTACCCACAGTATAAAATAAAAATTTAAAAAAAAAAAACCTGAATTATTATTGTCGAAAGCATTCGAGTATAGCCATTTTTCATAGTATTTTCTGAGAAGTACGGTACACACTAGAATATAACAACAAGCGACTAACTAGTGCCTTGTCTTTCTCGTTGTTTGAAACAAAAAATATAATATACACGTATATTATAGATATACCATTGCCAATGCATCGAAATAATAAATTGATGTTTTGATTTTGTTTTTGTTTATTTTGCTTCTTTAATTGAAACGGAACACGCTGTTTTGTATTTTGATCCAATTTGTAATCTTAATGAAATATTTCACTTTAAAGTGTCATGTTTATTTGTTTGTTAGTGTTTTTTCGGAATTATATTAATTTTGTTTATAGGTATTTATACATATATTTCATGTAGTATTCTAAATAATCCCCTACTCCCGGCATTGTAAATACAGTTCGGATGCTATATTTTTTCAAGTCTTAAAAGGAATTGAAATACATAATTAATATATCATGCAGTTTGTGCAAACTAACATTTTTGTTTTGCCTATATTTCTAAAGAAAGTAATGGTGAATGTGAAAGTATTAAAATTGTTATTGTAGCAAAATTTTGACTTGCATACAAATTACTAAATCATTAACACCGTACTAAATTGGCAAACATCAACAGAAGCAACGATAGTTCAGGTTAATGATAATGGAAATAAAAATAAAAATAAAAAAATAAAAGAAATATATATAAATAAAAAGCTTTAAAAAAATAAAAGCATTTCTATGGCTTTATGGGCCTTTATGAAGGATTTTTGCGCGTTAGAAACAATTGTAGCTGCCTTTTTAAGAAACGCCAAAACTGTGTTTAAAGTACTAGCTATCATAATAAAACCAATGATTTGTACATATAAATAACTTAAATAACACCCAATGTTTCTAGTATAACGTGTGGCGCACATTTTTACCCATTTTACGAGGAATTCAATACACACAAGATTTCTAACAAGTTCTGTTCCTTCTCGTTGTTTGAATATATATATAATTAATCTTATAGATTTACTATTGCTAAAGTATCGAAATAATGAATTGCTGTTTTGACATATTTTCGTAAAGGTATATTAAATGCACTGCTTTTAAATTGAATCGTAACACGCTGTTTTTGTTTTGTATCAACTTGTAATTTATATGAAATATTTCACTTTAAAATGTAGCTTTTTTGTTGTTGTTTTGTTGTTGTTGCGGTTTTTTTTTCAGAAAGCGGATTATTTTTTCTCATAGATTAGCCTAGGTTCCAGTCTGTCGATTTTTTATGTGCTTCTTGTCGGCAAATCGACATATGAGCCGCGTGACGACAAAACCAACATAATGCGTTTGCGACCAGCATGGATCATGACCAGTCCGCGAAGTCTGATCAGGATCCATGCTGTTCGCTTACAACTCTATAACAAGTAGAGAAACTGATAGCGAACAGCATGGATCTTGATCAGACTGCGCGGATGCGCAGGCTGGTCTGGATCCATGCTGGTCGCAAACCCATTATGTTGGTTTTGTCGTGACACAGCTCATATATTGATACTATCAAAACCAGAGATATTTTGAGAATGAAATGGCGCGTAAGTTATAAATAAGCAATAAATATATCAACGCATGAATCCCAGGTTACTTATAGATATATATATGAATCAGAGGAATATAATGATGAGTCAAACCCAAGATTATTTAAAACCTGACGCAATTTATTTTGAAATAAATAATAAGTTACCGGTTTACCATTAGGTAAAAGAAATAAAGCATATATACGTATATCTCATGTAGTTGTAGTATACTAAATAACTCCCCACCCCGGGTTTGCAAATTACGTAGTTACAGTTCGAATTCTAGATTTTTTAAGAATTAAAATGCATAATTAATACACTATGAAAATTATGCAAACCTACACTGTATATTGCAGTTTATCATAAAATTTGATAATTTAAACATTTAATTTAGTGATTTTCATCCACGGTAACTTTTAGTTAATGTTTTTGAACTTTTTTTATATTCTATTGACTATTTTTTTTCTTTTTAAAATTGTTTTTCCGGAGTCATGACCACGGTAACTTTCCGGTGTCCTTTATTTTATACCATATGGGTTTTCTTTAAAGAAATATCTAAATCTATGTAAAATTTAGTAAAAATATTATGATTTTTCCAAATGTGAAATAAAAAAGATGTGAGTAAATTTATTTTTATTTTATTTTTATTTTATTTTCCGAAGAAATCTTCGGAACTCATTATTAATAGATTAGAGTAAGACCGTAAGGGCATATTAGCTCCAAATGAACGATATTTTAGACATTTTTATAGATAGTATAAGATTTGTATATTCTGTTTCTTTCTATACTTAGAGCGCATGTTTAAAGCCCTTATATAAGCGTTTGACATTAAAAGAAAACACAAACAATTGAAATATGTTTTTTTTTTATACTGAAAAAGTTATTTAATAAAAATAATGTGCTGAGCATGTATACATGTAAACAGTGATCGCCAGTCTTGACGTCACAGAAACGTCGTACGACAGCCCCAACCCTGTCGTAGAGCTGCGACATTTTCTACGACGTCGTAGGCTACGACAAACGTTAATAAAACGGTCTTAACGTTCTGCGACATGTCTGCGACAAAAAAAAATCGTCTACGACGTGTCGTAGCGCGTTGATTAAACGGCCCCCAGAGCACTAATGACACTATAAAGGATATTTAAGCCACACTGGAAGGTATGGCAAGATCTGATATTAGAACTACAAAAGACATATCTATGAATATTGTTCTACGTAATGTACATGAAACCCAATCAGAGAATGTGTTACAAAAAGTCAATGATATCCTAAGTCATGGATTGAAAGTGTCAGTACGAGCAACAAAGGCAGAGCGGAAAGGTACACCAACAAGAGAGGTCGACCGTGTGATTGTAGCCACCATGGCCAACCAGGAAGACAAATCAGTTGTTTTGAAAAATAAGAAAGTGTTAAAAAATGCTGATAGATTCAAAAAGGTCTTTATATGTAGTGATCAGTCGAAGGAGGAGCGACGTCAGGCCAATAATTTAAGGCAAATAGTGAATTCACTCAAAAATGGAAATGCTGATAAACTACAAGTTCGCGGAACAAGTGTATTTGTGAATAGAAATAGTGGTAGGAATGAAAATCGTGATACCGGGCACAGAGAGGTTTCCGTGTCTAGAGAAAGAGAGAATGACAGACTTAATTATTTTTCAGGGCGCGATAACAATGACAGACATGATTCATTTTCAGGGCGTGATAACAATGACAGACAAAATTCATTGTCATTACGGAAACAACAGTCGTGGTCAAGGTGTACGTAGAAATTTTAGAGGTCGTGGCAGTCGTAGTTTGAAATTAACTTGTGGGTCTGGAATGTGAAAGGATGGAACTGCAATAAAGATTCTGATAACTACCAAATCCATGAATCTTGTTTAAATCATTGTCAATGTGATATTTTTGCAGTTGTAGAAACTCATCTAAAAGGGGGTGATGTCATTTCCTTAGATAATTACATTTGGTTTGGACAAAATACAACAATTTTGCATAAAAGGGCTAAATTGGGATAAGGGGGGATTGGCTTTTTAATTAAAGAGAACCTTTTAAATGAATTTATTATTGAAAAGGTTGATGATAAATTTGAAGGTATTTTGTGGATTAAACTCACAAGTCTTTTAGAATAAATGGTTTTGATACATCATGGTTTGAGGTGAAATGTGGTTTGTAAAACAAGGTTTTCCATTGTCACCTATTCTATTTAATCTGCATATTAATGACCTGGTAACATATTTAAAAGAGTTGAATATTGGTATAAAGATTAACAATGATGTTTTATGTATATTATTATACGCTGACGATGTTGTTCTCTTAGCGGAATCGGCCAATGATTTACAGATTATATTAGATAATCTTAATATGTGTGTAACACAAACATTATGACTGTAAATTGTGAAAAATCATACATTTTAGAACGGAAAGCACAGATTTAACATCTTTTAATTTTAAAATTGGGGACAGTCATATTGATGTTGTTCATAGTTACAGATATTTGGGCGTTGTTCTCAATAAATTTTTATATTTTAGATTATGCTGAAATGGCTTAGTCTATTGCATCGTCATCTGGAAGAGCACTGGGTCTTCTCATAGCAAAGAGTAAATTGGTGGGTGGTTTTCAGTATACAACATTCACAACTTATATAATACTAATGTTTGGTCTGTTCTTAATTACGGTGCTGCAATCTGGGGTGACCTCTCATTTTCCTGCATAAATGCTATCCAAAATCGAGCAATGAGTTGGGAAATATACGCCTAATGCAGCGGTTATTAGGAAAATGGGCTGGAAACCATCAACAGTTAAACAGTGGGGTTCTGTAGTCAGGCACTTCTGCAGAATGTCAAAAATGGATAGCGGTAGAATTTAACCAAAAAATCATTGATTGGGCAAGACGTAGTGCTTCTTCCAGATGTAAGAACTAGTATTTAAGAATATGTAAGATGTTTAGAAGTATGAATAAATATGAATGATGTACATGATTTTAGTGCTACGAGAATAGTCGAAATGGTCGAGAACAAGTTACGGTCAGTTGAATTAGATAAGTGGAAACAGTCACTAAATAGGAATGATACCAATAGAAATGCTGGTGGTAATAAATTTAAAACATATAGTTTGTTTAAAGATACTCCGGTTGTTGAAAAAGTACAATTTACCCTTCCATCATAGAATTTCTTTGACAAAATTTCGTTGTGGTGTTGCACCTATCCGGTTAGAGAGAGGCCGTTATGAGAATCTACATGTAAATGATAGAACATGTTTCAATTGTACCATATATGTTTAGGATGAGATTCATGTTATTTTATACTGCCCAGTATAAAATAATAGCAGGGAAGATTTGTTGGTGAAAACACGCCAAATTAAAAATGTATTTGATACTCTGTCTGAAATGGAAAAGTTATGTACTAAACAACTTTGAAATTGTTAAATATTCTGCCCAAGCCTGCTATCAAATACTGCAACTTAGACGTTTAAGGCTGTATAGGAGATAATTGTGTTACTTTAAATAACTAATCTAGTCATTAGTTGAATTTTTACTTAATTTGACATGGCTTTTACATGTTTTTTAACAATCCAAATTGTTGTAAATACATGTATATAAGTACAACAAGTATGAGTATGGTGCTTTTATAGTTCTTTTATCAAGATATTTTTATTAATAGGTTAAAATAGGAATATTACTATTGATATAGAAAACAGGAATGAACATTGTATGGATTTAATGCCTTTGTGGTATAATATTGATCTTGCCAATACAAAAGCAGCCTGGAATTTTCAGGTGTACAGACTCCTTCAATGAATTGTAATAAAGGAATTTTATTATCATGAATTTTATATTTAACTTTTAAGGGTATTAGCTAAATGATTTTATGAATTAAAAAGTATTAATACACAGGGTAAGCTCAGACAATTATTGTCATAGTACTATAATTAATAGACATATAGGCACAAATTTGACCGCTTTAGCCATAAAGTTCATGTTAGATTGTGTCTAAATATTGACTTTTTATTCTTAAAAAGTAAATATTTTAGAGATTATTTTTAATAGTTTTACAGTCTCTTGTAAATCCTTATGTAGGAGTGGCTTTGTATTGTGTAAAAAAATGTGTTTTATTTCTTAATATATGTACATATGTAATGATGCACAAAGATTAGACTTAAACAAAATATTTGAGTTGAGTTGAATTGAGTTGAATTGTGTTTACAACAACTGATGAAATATTTATTTCCGTATCACTCGATGAAATAAATCAAGTTATTAATGCGTTCCAGAATAAAAAAGGAAATTCCAGATGTCCTTTTTCCGGGGGTCTACCTTTAGGCACTTTTTTCAGCAACAAATTTGCATGCAGAGAGAGATACATAGTGAGACTAGAAAGATAGGGGAATAATTCCCCTATCTTTTAAACCTCAGACGAAGCGCATTGTATCTGTCCGTTCTGCGGATAGTATTCCACTATCTTTTTATAGGGGTTTATTTTCTAAGGATAATTTTGTAAATCGTAGAATAATATTGTTCATACTTTAAAATGGGTCTTGTTGCTGGGTCGTATGGGGGTTGTGTTCATTCAACGCCGCCTTTCCTTGTTGATCTTGTTTATCATATTTTAGTATTACTGTCATTTATGCAGTTCATTATCCGGTATCGCAAATGGTGTAATACTGTTTAACGAAATGATATTTTTTCTCCATATTCCTCATGTGTTAGTATGATCTTTGCTTATAATTGTTATTTGTGTAGATGAAAATGTGTTCGTGATATATTTTTTACCCCCGTTTATATGAAGATGATATGATCTATGACAAAATGGAGGGTCATAAAATAACATTTGTTTTTTTTTTCTTCTTCTGTGACAATAAGTTTCTTTATTTTACATTTTCCATCATACATCATGTTGTTAAAATGAAATATATAGTAAATAAACACCAAAATAAAAATAAAAATGTTTAAAAAGTTATCTACAACTGATATTAATATAATAATTAATAAGCTAGTGGTAACGTATTTTTGCCAACTAATCCATTTTAACCAACTATCTTTATATCAAAATACGTATCCATTACATATAATGTATTCATTATACAGTATTCATTTACATTAATTATCAACTTAAAAAGAACTAGTGAAAAAATATAATATCTAAAGTGAAAAATGAAAAATAATAATAACAACAAAAGAAATAATAAGTGACTTCAACTGATTTTTCTATTTTTTTAAATTTTTTTTTGTTCAAAAATTATGTTATGTTTATTTGCCCGGGTGATATGAAAATGAGGTAAATAAGCTAATGTCAGTTATTGATAAATAAATAAAGGGATGAAAAAAAGTAAATAAATAATTAAATAAATATATGAATGAATAAATAAATAAACATATAAATCATTCATGTAATATAAGGTGATTGAAAAGTGATTAAAACATCAAATTGTAAAAATGTTATAAAAATGCGGCATATCATTATCATTTATATATGCAATGATGTGATTGATTGCTGTCATGAAAATCTATTGTTTGAATGCTGAGTAAATAGCTTAATTATTTAACCCGGTTCAGAGAGAATACAAAACTCATTCAACCAAAGTTATATTTTTGTGGTTATATATTGACACATCTTCATCTGTTAATTCTTTTGAAATAATAGCCAAGTTTATGCGGACAAATAACATATAACTGTTTGTTATGCATGTATGTTCCAAAAGTGCCAATTCAATGTTCTAAAATATCTTTACTCAAAGAAGTAGTAAATCTTTTAAGCTATCGTACAGACTCTAGTTGTAAACAAATGTCCATTTTACTGACAGTCGATTCCACATTAATCAAGCACTAATAGTCCAACCCGCATAACGCGGAAATAATACAAGTTAAACATTGTGTTGATTAGTTACACAATTTGTAAGAAGTTCTACATCAACTTTAGGGGAT
>NW_026858466.1:0-9885 GCF_026571515.1 Ruditapes philippinarum | reverse complement strand
TTAAATACTAGTACAAGATATGGAAAACAACTATTAAAGAAGTCTTAACATTTTGTATGGTGAAGTTTTTGTTGTCTGACTACATGTTAGAACTATTTTTTTTTATTTCATTAAAATCCTTACTCTGTTTGATTTTAAACATTTCCATAAATACTCAATTCTAGAGACCAGAATTACATATATACAAATGTACAAAGGTCCTTGATTCATAAATTTTTGTCGTACAAGGGAAACCAATGTGAAAATACACCTCGATCTCTATTGGTACTTTTGGTACGGTTCCATGACAGGGAGCCCTTCATACCAACAGACCACATCAACACATAGCACACCGTATTACCGGCGGCAGTGATGGCAGATCACTGCAGTGATGGCAGATATCTGAAAATTACCGATCGATACAGGTAGGTTATAAATTTGGTTGGTTTAATTATATTACACAAATACAGCCCATTTCATTGCTATAAAACTATTGTCCATTGAATGGAGATACTGTAAGGTAATTTTGGACTCGATTTTTCCTTTTTTCAGACTATTTTCAGCAGGTTAAAAGTGAAAGCCTTAGAAAAATCCGTGAAAATGTCTGTTTTCTGTTCAAAATATCTCAAGTTTTAAGTAAATGGCAGGATTTCCTGTTATCAATATAGACGTTCATCCATTGGGGTCACGCAAGCCAAATATCTACCCCGTGAGTCTTTTCTTGAAAGTTTTACAGACGCTCAATCTTGTCCGGTCGAAGAAAAAATGCTGCCGTTGTAGGCAGATACATATTATAAATGCTGCCGTCGATGGCAGAAATACCACGAAAGTGGCTAACATTCTGACAGAAAATCAAGTTCAATCTTTTATCAATTCCTCTTTTCTTTGCGTCCTTTTAGTCAGAATTGCGACGTTTAACTATCATTTTTAATATTTTCTCAAGATAGAAAAGTTATTAACCCATTACTCCATGAGCATGTTGTGAACAAGAGCCACCGCCGGGCGGGGGCAACGCTCGACTTTTTACTTTTTCTAAACGCAAACATAGAAAGGTTTGAACATATATTGACGTTTCCTTTTTATAAATTTAGTTGGTCTGTCTTGTCACATTAGTTTTGTTTATATATTTTGTATATATATGAATAGAAACATTAAGCATATTTCTAAAAATAGCAACAGTACGCAATTTCTTAAAATAGCAACATGACGCAATTTCTAAAAATAGAAAAAAATGACGCAATTTCTAAAAATAGAAAAAAATGACGCAATTTCTAAAAATAGCAACAATGACGCAATTTCTAAAAATAGAAAAAAAATGACGCAATTTCTAAAAACAGAAAAAAATGACGCAATTTCTAAAAAAAAAAAAAAATGACGCAATTTCTAAAAATAGAAAAAAATGACACAATTTCTAAAAATAGAAAAAATGACGCAATTTCTAAAAATAGAAAAAATGACGCAATTTATATATATATATATGTGTGTATATATATATATATACATGCATATATATATATTTGCATGTATATATATATATATATATATATATATATATATATATATATATATATCTATATATATATATATATCTATATATATCTATATATATATCTTATATCTCTATATATATATGCATATATATATTCAAAAGAAAAAAAAAAAAAATATATATATATACATGTATATATATATATGCATGTATATATATATATATGTATATATATCTATATATATATATATATATATATATATATAATATATATATAAATATATCGATATATATATATATTATATATATATATATTGATATATATATATATTTATATATATATGCATATATATATTCAAAAAAAAATAAAAAAATATATATATATATATATATATATATACATGTATATATATATATATATATATATATATATATATATATATATATGCATATGCATATATATATTCAAAAAAAAAAAAATATATATATATATATACATGTATATATATATGTATATATATATATTTACATATATATATATTTGATATATATATATATATATATATATATATATATATTCAAAAAAAAAAATATATATATATATATATACATGTATATATATATATTTTATATATATATATATATATATATATATATATATATATATATATGCATATATATATTCAAAAAAAAAAATATATATATATATACATGTATATATATATATATATATTTGATATATATATATATATATATATATATATATAAATATATATATATATACACATGTATATATATATTTGATATATATTTATAAATATATATATATATGCATATATATATATATATATATATATATATATATATCTATATATATATATACATGTATATATATATATATATATATACATATATATATATATATATATAAATATATATATTTATATAATATAAATATATATATGCATATATATATTCAAAAAAAAAAAAAAAAATATATATATATATATACATGTATATATATATATTTGATATATATTTATATATATATATATATATGCATATATATATATATATATATATATATATATATATATATATATATATATATATATATATATATATATATATATATATATATATATATATATATACATATACACACACATTTATATAAATAGCAAAGTTACAGTCAGTTACTGCCAAAACAATGAAAATTTCAATAATTTGACCTTCAAAGACAATGTCATTAATGAGTGAAGGTCAAGGTCTTTCGGTATATTTTTAACAGTTATCTTTGAAGATTATTATGTTCAAGTTTGAAAACAATCCATTTAAAAATAACAAAGTTACAGCCAATTATAGCCAAAAAAATGAAAATTTCAATAATCTGACCTTCAAAGTCAAGGTCATTGATGAGTGAAGGTCAAGGTCTGACTGGTTATTTTTAAGGGATATCCTTGAAGATTATTATGTTCAAGTTTGAAGACAATCCATTCAAAAATAACAAAGTAACAGCCAAAAACAGCATGAACAAGCAAAAATTGGACTTTTAACCTTGAAGGTCAAGGTCATTTATGGATGAAGGTCAAGGTTAGTGTTGTCTACTGAAAGGTCTTGTCCCAAGGGTTGTTGTGGCCAAGTATGAAGACAATACACCAAGAAATAAAAAAGTTATGATCCAGGTACAAGTTTTCGGACGGCAACGGCAACGGCAACGGCAACGGCAACGGCAACGCCGACCTGACTATAACAATACCTCTACTTTTTTTTTTCAAAAAAAAAAAGTCGAGCTAAAAATGGCTGTTTTCATTGAAAGGTCTCCCGTTACAAGTTCAAGTTGCTATAAAACTATAAAAACTGCTTCAATACTAATCAAACTTGGCACAAATGTTGACTGGACCATTGCCTTTGTAACAACATGTTCAGTCTGAAATTTCCTGTTACCATAGCAACTAGGGGACATCTCAAAATTGCAAAAAATCACTATTTTACGTTGATTTTTTCCATCAAAATTGATTTCAAAGTGCTGCCACTTCTCAATGGATTGATATAGAGTCAAAGGCTTTTCAGCATTGGTTACACGTTACATTATGATCGACCTGGGGCCATTTTAGCCTCCCACAAGTCCAAAGTTTTTTGGCGATGAGGGGGACTCACCCCTCCCTTCAAACCCCCCAAACAGAAGGGGGCACATCCCCCTTCTGGCAACCCCCTGATGTATCTTTTGGATGGGGGTGGGGGGGCCGCACCGAAAAAGTGGTCAATTTTTTAAACAACATTTATCAAACAAAAACAAGTGTTTGGGGGCCTAAATAAGGCATTTTTTCACCATTTGAGAAAGCAAAAAAGGAGGTGGGGGAGGGTGAAAAAGGCGTAGAAAGGCGTATATATCTGGTATTGGGTTAACAGAAAATGATGAAAAAAAAACGATTTTACCCAAAAATGCGTTTTTCCATGTTAAAACATGGCCTCACATATAATTTTGAAGAAAAATTGCTGTTTTGTAGATTTTTTCATTAATGCGGTATGTGCATCGAAAAAAAGCTTATTAGCAACATGCAGTTACAATACAAAAAGTTATGATTAAGTACCACAAAATTTCAACATAAATAGAGAAATGAACATGAAAAACTTCATTTTTCTATATTCATGCATGTGTGCTTGATCTGTTGTGTCTGTCAGTTAAATGCATACAATACTATATGTATCTTAAGTTTAGCAGCGCACTCCCTTTTTAAGACATAACGCCAATTGCATATTACAGCAAGTAACTTCTGTAAGTGGATATTCATTTGCTAGCATATGACATTATTTTCTCGAGGTAATAATGTTCATCGCTTTATGACAAATAAAGGCTGAAATTTACTTAATCGGCGCAGATTATGAATTATTAAATTGATGTAATAAAGGGGAGACTATTAACCTCGCAACTGGCATCAGTGTATCATAAAACAATGTATTTTAATGTAAAATTGACAGTTCAAATATTTTCCAATATTATCAAGTTCTTGAAAAACACGACAACGTTGATTCATTTCTTTAAATTTTTATGTTTGTAATAGCGTTGTAGTTTGCCTTTGAATTACATTTACTATGCTAAACTATTAACAACAGTTCTAACATCACGTGCTCCCATTTAACTATATATTTTTTCATTCATTTTAGTTGTAACCATGACTACTTATAAAGATGAACCTTTCGATGATTCATATCACAAGATGAAAATAAATCCTGTATTTATAGGAAAAAATCTAGAATTTTTTTGATTTGTTATATTCTTTTTCTCTTTTTTGACCTTTCAATTCATATGAACAGATCAAGCACACATGCATGAATATAGAAAAATGAAGTTTTTCATGTCCATTTCTCTATTTATAGAGAAATTTTGTCGTACTAAATCATCACTTTTGTATTGTAACTGCATGTTGCTAAAAAGCTTTTTTCGATGCACACACCGCATTAATACTTTTTCTATCTTGAGAAAATATTAGAAATGATAGTTTAACGTCTCAATTCCGACTAAAAGGACGCAAAGAAAAGAGGAATTGATAAAAGATTGAACTTGATTTTCTGTCAGAATGTTAGCCACTTTCGTGGTATTTCTGCCATCGACGGCAGCATTTATAATATGTATCTGCCTACAACGGCAGCATTTTTTCTTCGACCGGACAAGATTGAGCGTCTGTAAAAACTTTCAAGAAAAGACTCACGGGGTAGATATTTGGCTTGCGTGACCCCAATGGATGAACGTCTATATTGATAACAGGAAATCCTGCCATTTACTTAAAACTTGAGATATTTTGAACAGAAAACAGACATTTTCACGGATTTTTCTAAGGCTTTCACTTTTAACCTGCTGAAAATAGTCTGAAAAAGGAAAAATCGAGTCCAAAATTACCTTACAGTATCTCCATTCAATGGACAATAGTTTTATAGCAATGAAATGGGCCGTATTTGTGTAATATAATTAAACCAACCAAATTTATAACCTACCTGTACCGATCGGTAATTTTCAGATATCTGCCATCACTGCAGTGATCTGCCATCACTGCCGCCGGTAATACGGTGTGCATAGCCTAGGAACAATAAACCTTAGAAACTCATGTAACACATACATTTCATTGATGAATGTAGTTCAGCTGAAACAGTACCCTTCGGTTCCGACAATCATCAACACAGTAAGTAACTATACCCACCCCACCCACTTTCTGAGAGGGGACTTTTCCAAACTTTATGTAGGAAAGAAGCTAACAGAGAGTGGAAACCGAGATTGGCTACTAACTATGATTACTATGTAGATATAACTCACAAACCAACACAATGTACAGCACCTTTAACAAGCCATTCATTGATAATGCAAAAAGAAAAAGAAAAAAAATTATAAAAAAAAAATATTTTTTTTTTTACTATATAATAATTCCTTCATCTGACATTTTACTCTACTGTCTATCTTAAAATATAATTACCATCTTATTTCAAACCTGGTTACCATGTCAACATCATGTCATTGTGACAAAAACTATATTTCCATATAGACCAATAAATCACCTGTGCACGCAAAAAACACAATTTCCTTTGACCCAGAATTTATTATTTATAGTAAAGAAACAACTTTTTCAGTGATAGACTACTACAGACAAACTTTGCTTCCAATTTCCAGTTGGTACATATTAATCATACATTTTTGTCATCTTTCAAACCAGGCAAGACCTAAAGGAAATTTGTTAACGAGAATTGAGTGTCAGATCATGACGATTATTTGCGAGATTATTTGCGAGACCAATATAACGTTGTATCATAATACACTTAATTAATACCTTACATATCCTCAAGTGACCACAATTTCATAAGGCTTTAAGCATTTTTTTTTTAAATGTTTCTGACTTACAACCTCTTTCTCCTCCGAAATCCTGTCAGAGACTTTAGACTTTCATGTGAGGAAGCTATCCAGGTAGTTTTATGAAAGTTTGGTAGGTTGGTAGTTATACTCAGGTGCATTCTGTATAAGACTTGCTAGATAATAATGCATGAAGGGAACCCAAGGGTTCTTCATTCAATTCCTTAAGAATTTTGTGTAGAGCTTTGGTGACCTTTCTGTAACTTCACTCAAAATGACCTGATAGGTCACAACTTTCAATTCCCTAGGAATTTTGTGTTCAGCTTTCTTTAAGTTCATTCAAAATGAACTGATAGGTCATAACTTTCAATTAATTAAGAATTTTGGTAGTGCTTTCTTAAACTTCACTCAAATGTGCTGATATTTCAAAACTTTAAATTCCTGAGAAAGTTTGTGTACAGCTTTCTTTAAGTTCACTCAAAATGAACTGATAGGTCAAAACTTTCAATTAATTAAGAATTTTGGTAGTGCTTTCTTTAACTTCACTCATAATGTACTGATATTTCAAAACTTTTAATTCCTGATCAATTTAAATTTAAGCCTGAGCATGTTGTTGCAAGGGCAATGGTCCAGTCAACATTTGTGCCAAGTTTGATTAGTGTTGAAGCAGTTTTTATAGTATTATAGCAATTTGAACTTGTAATGGGAGACTTTTCAATGAAAACAGCCATTTTTCACAAAATGCTCATGAAGTAATGGGTTAAAATGTGCTGATAGGTCAAAACTTTCAATTCATTATGAATTTTGTGTAGTGCTTTATTTACGTTCATTCAAAATGTGATTTTAGGTAAAACCATACAATTCCTTACAAATTTTGTGTACTGCTCTATTAGTTCACTAAAATTGTGCTAATAGGTAAAAACTTACAAATTCCTTATGAATCTTGAGTACAGCTTTCACTAATGAAAGTGCTGATAGGTCAAAATTTGGCAGACTTCTACAAGAATTTATAAAAACAAATCTAGAAATAAGCATGTGGGAGTGGAAGTATTAACATCCTAATGGTAAAAATGGCATACCTCTGTACTCCCTCTTGTCTTTATTACGTAACTAGTAAATACATTTTGATATTCTTTATAGCTCTTTTTGTAATACTATACACTTCAGCTGCTGAAAAAAAGAAAGAAAGTAATTTTAAATTTCAAACAATATCAAAAGTTAAATTTCAAACAATATCAGAAGTTAAATTTTTCAACAATATGAAAAGTTAAACTTCAAACAATATCAAAAGTTATATATCAAACAAAATCAAAAGTTAATTTTCAAACAATATGAAAAGTTGAACTTCAAACAATTTCAGAAGTTAAATTTCAAACAATATGAAAAATTAAATTTAAAACAATATGAAAAGAAAATGCACATCAATATTAGAAAGATTACAGTTTGAAGTGGATTGCAAGTAACTTGAAACAGTAATGATAAGTAAAATAAAGAATATCTTGGACATGGCAAGCCATTATTGCCAAAAAATAATGTCAACAAAGACAAACAATCAGTTAAGTGCAATTACGGGCATTCGGGTACAAATAAAAACTAGAATATTATAATAAAAATTCATGTCAAATCCTCCAATGACATAATTGCTTTATGTAACTGTACAACATTTATTGAACAAAATAGCAAAGGCAAAGCATTGAAACAGTAAAGCAATGGTACAAAGAACTGAAATATTTAGGCTTTTGTGGCAATTTCGTTGTATTAGAAAACACTTTGGATAATAAATACCGGAGTTAACACCCTTTATCTTCAGATATCAAAGGCCACAGGAAGAGGTTTCACACCTTTTGAATATTCAAACAAGGTTTTTGGGTGGCACCAAATCACAATAAAGTCTCCGCATTTTTATGTCACTCCGTCACATGTTCTCCTCACACTCTAACTGCGTTTTTTTATGGAATCATACAGTTCAAGTATTTAAAGAGTTCATCTAATAGTAAGATCATAAAAGAAATTGCAAAAAAATTGTCCACAGCCCTTCATATTCATCAATCTAACATCGTATAAAAGACGGAGGAATATGATGAATGCCAGAATACTCTTCACAATAAGAAGACAAAATCGGTTAATACAAATACCCATAATTAGTTACAGGCAGTAAAAAAAACATAGATGTTAATGCAAAACGTCTCTATCATATTCGATAGTTATTACATATTCTGGCTACTTGAGAATAATTATTGACATGCGTTTTTGTTCCGATTTTTTGCTGCGTGTGGCGGATTATGTTTATACGGCTATTTCTCTTATCAAGGGTGCTGACTTAATCATAAAAGCTACCCCAAAGCTGAAAATAGTTTATCTAAATTTCTGGGGTGAGATTTGAATTCTTTTTAAATCCTGTTTAAGATTTACATACAAACATGATGTTACTATGGCGTGAATGCTGCAGCTTTCATTCTCAAGCACAGAATATGAAAGACATTTCTATGTGCCAGGGAAAATCTCATTGGCTGAAACTGACATGTCTGTTCAGAGTAGTAGTCCAATTGAAAATCAATGGGACAAAATGTATACAAGTTTTAATTAATATAAGATTCTGCAAGCAATTTATTCATTAAAAACAATTCTTTTTATCTATTAAATGCTTCTTCAGATCATTCACATTTATCATAAAGAAAACAATTGATTATTATACTTTTCTTAACAAAAAAACAGATATAAGTTAATGAAGGCGTCAAGACAATAAACATTTCTAACAAACCAGGACTTACAAAATGACAAGATCACCTTCATGGCAAAAAAAAAACTATGTTTAATACTGAAATGAATGGCACATTATTCTGTTATTTTTATTTTATATACTTATTTATTTTATTTCAAGTCATACCAACCTTGTATATATCTACAAATAACTTAAATAGGTATACAGCATTTAGTGTTTGAATTTATTTTGGGTCCAATAGGATTGTAGTATTTCAAATGAATCGTAACACATTTACTTTGGTAAATCATCAATCTGTGAATCAGTCTAGTAAATCAACTGTTTATAAAAATAATTTAAAACACTAAGCCGGTTAAAATTTATTATTACTTAATTATTTACAATATTAAATTGGTTGAGAGGATCGCCACACATGACCAATTTAATTTTGTAAATTATGTACTAATAAACTTTATCTTATACTTAAAACTGCATGCCTCCAGATTTGTCAAAATATTTCAATAAAATCAACCTTGAGAAAAATGTACTAAAATTTTAGGAAAGTAAAAATATTCACAATTCAAGAAATAGTTTACATGTTATATGCCATTAATGACTAAATTTTGCAGTATTTATCACCATATTTCTACTGTGTTTAACTAACGCAGTCAGGACTATATTTGCATTTTTTTTAACTACGTTTGGCAATTTGCATAGATTTTATGTGCCATTTGTAATGTGTAAATTACTTTCTTTGTTCATTTGACAATATTTTACTTTTTAATTTACATTTTAAATTTTCATGAAAATTTAGCATGAATCTGGAGACATGCTGCTTCAATGACATGATGTAGTTAAAGTCAATAAAAAAATTTA
>NW_026858465.1:0-21968 GCF_026571515.1 Ruditapes philippinarum | reverse complement strand
GGTAAAAAAAATTTTTTATTTTTAAAGCTCCCTTTATTTTTCTTAATAATGAAAACTCATTTAGTTTCATCTTAATTATGTTTCTTCTCTTTTCCTAAGTTTAAGGCCTTAATAAAGAATTCGATTTACCCTTGGAAGGCAAAAGACAAACTTTTATTTAAAAAAAAGTTTAAATGATTAAGAGCAAGTCAGATTCTGGTCACACAAAGACATTAAAAAAACTTATAGATGGCCATATAAATGTGATATTGTGATGTGCCATAAACTTACCTAGATATAAAATCTTTAAGGTACTGATCTCTGCTTTGTTGGACATCACCTGTAACAACTTTGGTACGATAACCAGGCAGCTCTTCACAAAATACTTTCCCTTGCTGAATAGCTAGATCTTCTCTTTCTACAATGAAGGCGGCTTTACCCTCCTTTCCTTGCCCTTCGCAATTTCTTAACACTGTCTGTCATATCGATTGATTGCAAAAAGGATTATTACATGAGTTTTGTATACATGCATATACAATGAAAATAAATCAAAATTAAGTAAAATATCAGCATTACCTTTCTTGATTTATACTTATTTCAGTTTCATTTTCATAATCATAGATGCCTTAAGGTGGTTTCTGAATTGCTAAAATGACATTTTTTAGCAATATTTTTTTTTACATACATGTAGTAATTATATCAAGTAAAATAAACATTTGTAGCCTTTGCAGTGTCAATATGATTTAAAATCAAACAAAACAAACACATAAATCATTTTGAATCCTTAAAATTGTTAAAATATTCAATATAAGGGTCTACTAAACATGTACTAAACTGCATTCTTCTAAAAATAATGCTAGCTCTCTATAATTTTCCCCGGAAGAATAAACTTACATGAACAATCTTGCATGCCACTTTTGTTTTGCCGGAATTTGTTGGAGCCATGATTATAACATTATCTCCCTCACATCCTTGCTTTGCCAGTTTCATTTGATATCCTCGGAGCTTGATTTCATGTTCGGCGACATTTACTAGCTCGTCTTGATCTGTTACGAATAAAAGGGCTACTTGATTATAAAAATGTTTAAGGATGTACAAATTGATATAATGTTAATGTTTCATTATGTTTTATATACGTTGTGAATAAATTCTTTTATTATAAATCTTTATCATGTTCTCATGTCTTCATTCAAATCTTACCATGCTAAATATCTTAAATGGACGTGAATCGTTCAATCTTGAAAAGAACCATTCATCATGTTTTGAGAATTTTTCAAAATATTTACTGGCTGAATAATGAACAATACGGACCAGACGACACGGATGTACCTTGATCTGCACTCATCGCAAGAGTAGATTCATTTGCCACCATTACGGTAAAGGTTTGGTTTAGTTTTTATGCAATTAAAACACTTGGTATACTAATACAAACAAGGATTGTGTGCAGATTCAAACGAATGAAAGTTACCCGTTGTTATATTCCAATCTCTGTAATAACTAGAGACGTCTATGTCTGATGGTCCTATATCTAAATCGTTAATGTTTATGCCATCATCAGAATCCGATGAATCATTTGTAGATTCTTCGTCCATATTTACAACAGGGACCTCTTTCCTGTCGTCGATTTGTACAGCTTTTTTGCTTTTCAGCCTCAGTTATATCATCATCGATTCTTCTAAATTATTTATAGAATGTGGTGTGGCTACTACTCACGTTGCTTAGCAGTATTGAAATTTTTTGATCATGCTGCAATGTCCCCATTGCTGTGGACGTTTTGTAATTTAGTATACCCTTCCTTTTCTGGTAGAGGAATGTTTTTAATCTTTGTGTCTACAGAGACCTTATGGTGAACTGCAATGTATATAGATATGTTTCATAGATTCCATCTCATATGTCGTATCAATTCTGAGAAACGCTTTAAGGAAACGGAAAAAAATATGAAACATATAACAAATAGGTACAACTCATTTATAAAATACTAGTATTATGATATATGGCAAAAAATGACAGGTGTCACCGCTTAATTTTGATTATTGCTTTGAATCATGTAAACCATTTCGGTTTAAATTAAATATATTGTGTAGTAGAAAACATACTATTTTGAATATGTTCTTTAACATCGTTACATTGTTTTTCTTCATCAGTGTTTTCGTTGTCCGGATTGTAAGATGCTTGTGCTTTTATTTCTGCAAACATGTTTGAAAGATACAAGTCAATGTTAATAAGGTGTTATAAAAATAAAATCAATGGCATTACACCGAGGAAATTCTAATCAGAATATGGAAACTGCTTGCTGCTTTCATGAAAATATACAACACATTTTTTATCACAAATAAGATTGGTTGATAATTTTTCTTTGTAAAACAATTCATTATTTATCTGATATATTTGAATATGTAAAAATAATAGACGAATATTCAGCTCTTCTTAAAGTATTATTATCTCTAACCACAATTTAGATATAAATCTGTTAGAAAGTTCATATTGATACAGTAAATAATTGCACAAACTCGTTTATTTAATAAGTTTCATGCAAAATAATGACAGTTTACTCTGAACCATGTCGTCATCCAATATCTGGGCCAAATGTTCGCAGCCATTCTCAATCAGCGATATAAGGAAATATTTGAACCAATCTTCTACATGTCTATGTATATTTGTAATGATGTACAATGCAGCTCTAGTTTTCCCGTAATTTTGTTCATCTTTCATCGTCTCCTCGGCTTCTAGCGCCGTAAGAACATTATACTTTCTCAGAGAAATAAGCAATTCTTGTGGCTGTACCTCGTTGATGACCGTTGTAGCAAACAAGTTCACAATCCTTCTATAGTTTTCATCACATTTAACAACTTCCCCACTGAGAAGCTTGACAATTTTTGGATAATCTGTAAAATAAGAGATCAAAAAGCATAGATTCCTTTCGTCACATTAAACAATTTCCCCGCGTGGAAACTTGACATTTTTAAGAGTTAATCTGTAACATAAGAGACCAAAAAGCAATACATAAATTCATAGACACAACTCGTACATTATTATTTGTTTGACATACATTTTTTCACATGCTTTCGTTGGGGATCATTTAATTAAATCTTTCTTTATATATATTTATCCCATAATACATTAATTAATGTTCTTTATTTCAGTCTATCAATTTTCATAAAATGATTTAAATTAAATGACACACATTCTTAAATGTGTTATAATAATGGAAAACTTTATTAGCTACGAGTATTTGGCCGGGTTGCACAAGCATACAAGTTATAAAACCATTTATTTGTTTTCGCAGCAACTACTTATCACAGCTTCTTGATATTTGGCATACAGCATTGACATGTGGTCACTGCTGTGGGATTCGAAATCAGGTCTGTTGCTCATCCACTTCCTGTTTATCGACTTAATTAAGTTTTCGACATAAATGGTCACTGGTAAAATCTTTTCGTGACAACTCAGCCTCATGCTATTTGGTATACAAATGCAACCTGGCCTTTTCTGTCTTTGGCTCATTTTTTTATCTTCATGAAAACAATTTGGAAAAAGAATAATCAAATTTTTCTTTGGTACAAATATAAATATATTTTAAATGGGTATTACTGAAAATTAATTTTCTGAAAATAATTACCTTCCTCAACTGCCTGCAATAATGCTGTAAAAAGTCCCGGTGAGTCCTTGTTCATCAACGTTTTAAATGCTTTCTGAGTGGCACGAACTGGATTTTCTCGAACTAATTGCTTTATTTCCTGTCTTTGTTCTATTCAAATAAAGCAAGAGTAGATTAAAGAATCTGATGCATCTAATTCATTTCCCGGAGCATAAATGAGAATGACATTTAATGCTAGAATAAGATCTTAATTTATTAAATATGATGAACATGACTAAATATTTTAGAATTTTGTCTTCTCACTGAAGTTTGTATTCGGAATAAAGTTCAGATAGTCAATATACAAAAAGAAAGATTGATAACTTCATGAGATCGCAAAAAAAAAACTTAAATAAATGAATGTAACATATGCATCTGGAATATATTAGAGCATTCGAGTGTTCAGAGGCGTGAGCGCCTATAGTAACGTGCATAATTTAAAGAACATACCGCCGGTAAAATAGTCTAGGTTAAGTAGTAGATCCTTGACGTCCACACATTCACAGATATAGGATAGATAACTCTCCAAATTGTATTTTATATGGGAGTCCCTTGAGATAATATCCTCTTCCATTTTATCCTGCCTGAATTTTATAAGCATTCATATACAAGAAAATTATCAACAGATTCCCGACAAGATGCAAATTTTATTTTATCGTAGTAGCACTGTAATTTGTAAATACAGTAGAACTTCTTTGAGTCGAACTTCGATAAGTCGATTTTTTCGATGTTTCGAAGTAAAATGAAAGTCCCCCTATATATTCTGTACGGAAGATATTTTGATTACATGTCAAAACTAATATCAGAAAGGTACATGGCTGCATTATGTATGTCTCTGATTTGTGTACTAGTCCAAATTTATACCAAATGTATATGTCCGGCAGACAAACAATTCCATACAATAAACTAGGTCGCATTTTTCTTCAGTATTATAATCCTTAACTATGTACTTTTCATGATTGGAGATTAAATACACATTTATTTGTTTTTTCAAATTCTCACAAAATGAGTCATTCCAGCTGCGTGTAATCTATAAAATTCGACGGGTTTTCCTAGCGATGATTTTAAATTCAGAGAATAATTCTTTGAGCGTTTATGATTACAAATACATACTACATGGGTGACCATCTTCATATTCTTCACCGAAATGTGCACTGGCTAAAAAGATATGTTGGTTTAATTCCCATATGAACGGAAAGTTTTACAATTTTGAGTTGTTTTTGTCGCATATGAGCTGTTTTTGAAAACAAAAATCATATCTAGAGTCAGTGTTGTCCGTATCTCCCAAACTATTGTCATTTTATCAGTATGACATGACCCGTCTGATTGAGAAAAAAAAACGAAAAAAAAAACCACAAAAAACATTAACATTTGGTGAGGTAGATATTAAGATTTTTTTTTACTCAAGGTGACTAAACGAAGATAAAAAGTGGGAAAGAGTACAATAGAGATTCTGTTTAAGTTGATAAGAATAAGAGTTTCTTCACACTAATCCTTAGTGTATTCCTTTTGATCTTTTCCCTTTGAACAGACCTATTTTTTCCCGAAAGAACTCAAATTACTTATAAATCTGAAATGATATGTACATATAGAGTTATTTTGAAGGAGAGATTAATTCATATTAAAAATTAATGAGTACTTTTTGCAAGCTTTTAAATCATGGTAAAAATAAAAGTACACGATGTCTCCATGTATAATCGACCCAGATTGTTCTCTTTTCTTGTATATGAAAACTACCAATGTATTTTGTATTTAGCTAAGTATTGTAGTGTAGTTTTGATGTTTGAATATGGAGCACATATTCACATATGGATCACAATGTGAAATTTGGCCAATGTTCTCTTAATTCTTTTCTTATCTTAAAAGATTTAACCGAAAAAAAGGTTTGTATGTAGGTTAAACATAATTTAAGAGTCAGGATTGTTTGCTTGTAGAGTGTTTAGAGTTTATTTTCAGCAATTTCTTTATTGATATATTGAATGATTGACACACGAGTCCATAACAACACAATTTTCTCATCTATAGTAGCTGTGTAAGGGTCGAATATCATTTTGAGTTTTTTTGTTTTTTTTTAAATTGTAAAAGGTACCATTTAATTTCCGGAAAATGTCGTCCTCATATGGGAGTTTAACCAACATAATTATTACTTTACAGGAACCACCATTTATTTTTATCTAATGCGCTTTTCTTAGTATCCTTCCAGAAGACTCGTCATAAATCTATTTGGCCGTTGCCTTGTTTTATTTTAAGTGATTAATTTACATGTTTTAACGATAACGTATAAATATCCGAAAACAATTTAATTATAGGAAGTGTTCGGGCGTTAACTAAGGTTGCGGTAGTTCGACAGGACAGCGCAAAATTTTTATCGCAGTGACAGCACGTCGAATCCTCACCATATGAGCGTTCTTTGTGGTTCGATCACTGAAACTAGACATGCGCATTGTATTCTTACCGTATGCACGATCTTTGTAAATGCATCGACTACAGCCAAATAATAGTTTGCGCATGAACCCTGCCATATTGTATTAAATCAAACCTATTTGCGTGACATTATATCAATAATTTGATTGATATCATAAACATATTTTGCATGGTATTTTAATGTTTAATGTATTACATATATACTTTTATAACTATCGAAATGACTTAATTGATAGTTTATGCCTACCTGACAATTTCAATCCAAACTTATGTAATGCGTATTTAGGTAATTCCCACCTGATAACTGGGATTCCTAAAAAACACTAATTGATAAGAAATGTTTAATCTTCTAATCTGGAATCATAAGAATTTAAAAGAATAGTATGCATATAGTAGTTTTTTCATTAATGTTAATCCAGATAATTATGACAATCGATCGAGTGTAATGTAGTTTATACTGGCAATTAACGTAAAACGCATTTTATTTTCAAAAAATCAAAACAGAAAGTAGCAGTCTGGAAAACCCATTTTGTGTATTGATTGAATGCATATGCAAAGGATTCGTCAAGGCCATATCATACTAATTTTGTAAACTTCTGGATTTTTTAGATAAATGTTTTATCGTTAATTAAAACAAGTTTAACCTTACAAAATGCCTTTAAGGGAAACACTGTATTTTTAAATATGGTGATATAGACAGGAGACCCAGACGATATTTAAAAAAAAAGGAGAAAAAAATAGAGATATTGTTACAGTCATGTCAGCGTTGACGATGCCGTCCGCTAACTTTAACCATGATCACGACTTTATACGTTCTCATGGCGCTGGACTAACCTTGACCTTCATTCATAAATGACCCTGACCTTCAATGTATAAATTTTGCTTGTTTGCTGATTTTTGCTAGTGGCCATAATTTTGTTATTTGTGAATGTATTGTCTTAAATATAATAATCTTTTAGGATAGACTTTCAAGTTAACCAGACAGACCTTGACCTTTACTCATAAATGACCTTGACCATGAAGGTCAAATTATTGAAAATTTCAGTTCTTTTCCTGTAACTGGCTATAACGTTGTTATTATTAAATGGACATACTTCATATTATAACAAATTCTTAAGGATAAGACCTTCAAGTATATCAAACTCAAATTGACATTTGCTCTTTTAAGACCTTGACCTAGAAGTAAAAATATTGAATTTTCACTGATCTTCGATATATTTGACTGTAACTTGGTAATTCATAAATGAGTTATCTTCATACTTTGACAAAACAACATATTGGATAAGACGTTCTAAAAGGTTGAACTGGCCTTGACCTTGAGCTGATATTTGCTAGTGGCTATACCTTTATTATTTTTGAATGGATTGTCTTCAAACTTTAACATTACTATCTTTAAGGAAATATCTTTAAGTTAACCAGGCAGACCTTGACCTCCACTCATAAATGACCTTGATCTTGGAGGTCAAATTATTGAATTTTTTTATATATTTGCAGTAACTGGCTATAACTTTGTTATTATTCAATGGATCAGCTTCATATTATAACAGAACATTCATTAGGATAAGATATTTATGCATATTACACTCAAATGAACATTTGCTCTTTTATGACCTTGACCTTGAAGGTTAAAATAGTGATTTGTCACCGATTTTTGCTATAATTGACTGCAATTTGGGGGATTGAACAGACAGACTTGACAGACCTATTAGAATTAAAAAATAGAAAAACATATCATTTTTCTTTAATTTTCCTTTTAAAGATTTGTTTTAACCCGTTTATTTGTTTGCTAAAAGTCGAGCGTTGCCTCCGCTCGGCGGTGGCTCTTGTTATTATAAATAATTTGGCTCCGAGCTACTTTATCGTTCACACCTCGCCAATGCCTGCAATCGCTCTTTCCCTTAAATGATGCTGAGCTGATATGATATCGCCTTCATACGCCGTCGTCTCCAAATTGCATATGTCATACAACTAAATATGTCATGCATACGCGTCAGAAAATAGTGCCATGCTATTTAAGTAAATCAGAAAAACGTTCGATAATATATTTAAAGTTATCATTTTTAATGACTTTTCATACGAGTAGAACTCCTAATAACAAATAAGGAAAATATTTCAACACTCGATATATTCTTTTCAAGTGCATATAAATCCTCTTACTTTCGAGAATATAGTCAGCAGCAGTTAACTCCCTTATCAGTACCGTAGCGTTACATTGCATAGTTAGAATGGAATTAAATTAGATCATTCGGACCTATTTCCCCCTGAAAATGGTTACTCGAATGAAACTAAGAGCATGAATGATTATTTTTTTCATAACTTAAAAATCGCCTTCCATCAGAACTTTAAAATACTATGATTATTATGTCACATGCCCTATGAGTAGAACAGCTGGTAGCGTGTAGAACATACATTTGGTTAATTTTGCACTTGGTCATTTAACCATGCAGCCGATTGCTGCAAACTATATTGAAGAAAGATTCGTCCATAAAAAGTAACATAAAATAAGAATATGCTTTGTCATTTCCGTTTAAAACTTATAGCTGTAATATGAAACAGATTTGATACTGAATAGTTTAAAATAACTTTTGAGTTGTTTGAACACTGGTGTCCCTTGACTGCAAATTTAGGGGTATCTTACACTATGTTTTACAGGAAAGCATACGCAAAAGTAAAGCCGCGCTTCCTTCTTGATATTTGCTTTTATATTTAATTCTAAATTATTTTTTTAAGAAAGGTGCGTTTATAACCCTTATTGTGTTGTATTCGCAACTTTTCGGAACTTAATGATCCTGTATGTTTTGTGATTGATATTGTGACTGTGTGTATACAGTCAGTTATAAGTTTATTTATACTCGGCGCCGGAATAACCATATGTCCGAGAATTTAGCATCCTTGCCGGTCCACTAAGGTAGTCTCATCGGGGACGTCTTTGTCAAGCTGAGTCTTCCTGATATTCCCATTCTTCGTTCGTTGGTGGTAGAGGAGACGACAATACTGTCCAGGCATCATGTTCCTTACTGACGATAACAAAAACGGCTCTCATTAGCGCCAACCCTCCAGAGTTAGTCACGACAGGTCAACCAATCACCTCTGGTACTTAAGATGACTTGACCTTGACCTGCCGTGTGCCTTCTCCGCGACGTGCACGCCTCTGGAGGGATTTGGAGAAGCTGTGTGTAGAGTACACTTGCAAAAAATTATATATGTATATAATTATGCAAATAAAACAATTTTCAAACATCGAAGAATATGCAAAATGTGTACTGCAAATATTTGTGCACATTATATTTAATTATATGATTAAGCTAGACTTACCTGTAAGGTGAAGGTTAATCATGATTTCATCCACATAAAACTCACTAAGGGCTCACACAGAGAGTAAAAAAACTATTAAAATTACCCTTATGGTTTTTCAGTTCCTTTTCCTTATGTCGTTCTAAAGGTTTTATGTACAACGGAGCATGCATAACCCCCGGTGATGCTGCAACCAGTTTTCCAATAATCTTTGAAAAATTTTGAATTGTTATTCGCCGGCATGTTATTATGTTATTGCAAAGCTCTGTGATATCATCACATTTTTCCTTTGTTAATCTTATAGTCATTGTTTTAGAGCACAGCACAAATCCCAAAAATACAATCTTTTTCGACGGAACCAGGACAGATTTACCCATTGAAATTGTAAATCCTAACTTGTCTAATAAATCAATTGTTTCGCTGATATTTCGAGCACAGGCGGAGTATGACTGACCTTGCAAACATGCGACGTCGATGTAAATTGAACTTAAATGACTGTCTTTAACTCATCCATGGTCTTCAATACCGGTACCAAAGCAGACGAAAAAAATTTCTGTGTCCTCTGCAATAGAAAATCCTGTGCTTTGACTTGAGATGGCAACTGTCGCCACAACTGCTCATTTACCAAAGGTACTTGTAGAAATTCTACATTGTTAGGCCTCTTGTGTGTGTCCAAAAGTTCCTTTATTTTTTCTTCTTTCGGGTGTACCTGCAAAGCTTTATTGCTCAAAGTGGCTAGTTTGTCACTTATCGCCCCTCCTGTTTCTGAGGCATCCTCGAAGAAATCCACCATGCAGAATTCATCATCATCATCATCATCATTTCCGTCGGTGACCCCAGATTCGGTGAAAAAATCTCCCACGCTTTCGTCATCTGAGCCTGAATCATCCCTCGTGCAAAACCGTTTCGAAGTTGATGTTTCTTCGCAGGTAACTGCAGGTCTTTTCAAAGAATTAACGTCAGACCTCATTTCAGTCAGAGAATCCGTTAAACCTTTTATTGCATTTTGGATGTCTTCTAACTGACTAGAAGATCCTGCAAGTGTCCCGAATTTTTCAAATATATTCGGAATATTGGACTTGTTGTTTCCGACCTCTTGATCGTCGGCCATGATCCTGAAAAATGTTTGTTAAACATTTCTAGCAGCAGTCCATTTAAGCAATAAAATGAAGTAGAAACATATATATAAACGATTAGAATTTTAATCGCAGTCAGGCGTAATTAACGCCGTCAAATAGATCTCTACATTAATCATTAATTCGTCCCTCTGTGGTATGCAAAACGCCTGATTTTTTTTTCTTTTTTTTTTTTTTATTATTATTATTATTATTATTATTATTATTATTATTATATTTATGTATGTCATGTTGCATGAACACGCCCTATTGCAAACAAATATATAATTTGTCTGTAGTGTTCAGACCATTTTAGCTTTTCCATGGTGTTTGGATAAGCATAATTACGAACAAATGTATCTTTTGTCTGTGGTGTTCAGACCATTTTAGCTTTTCCATGGTGTTTGGATAAGCATAATTACGAACAAATGTATCTTTTGTCTGTGGTGTTCAGACCATTTTAGCTTTTCCATGGTGTTTGGATAAGCATAATTACGAACAAATGTATCTTTTGTCTGTGGTGTTCAGACAGTTTTAGCTTTTCCATGGTGTTTGGATAAGCATGATTTCATTATAAACAAATGAGTCTTTTGTCTGTGGTGTTCAGACAATTTTTGCTTTTCCATGGTGTTTGGATAAGCATGATTTCATTACGAACAAATGAGTATTTTGTCTCTGGTGTTCAGACAATTTTTGCTTTTCCATGGTGTTTGGATAAGCATAATTACGAACAAATGTATCTTTTGTCTGTGGTGTTCAGACAGTTTTAGCTTTTCCATGGTGTTTGGATAAGCATGATTTCATTATAAACAAATGAGTCTTTTGTCTCTGGTGTTCAGACAATTTTTGCTTTTCCATGGTGTTTGGATAAGTATAATTACGAACACTGTATCTTGTTTTGCCTGTGGTGTTCAGACATTTTTTTCCCGTATTTGGCAGCAGTGTTCAGACAAAATTGGCTAATAAATATTGTTGTTATATAATTTAGAACTACAAATGTATATATTGTCTGTGGTGTTCAGACATCAGACATATACAAGGATTTTTGTATTTGACAAAAAGGTAAACGATTTTAAGTATTAACTTAAAATAAATATATACAAATAAATTAAACATACCTCTTATCACACTTGTCTTAACTGCTTAATTAATATCCACAAATGAAACACTTGTTAGTCCTAAATAATTACACTATCATAATTTAAACTTGTGAAAAATACGACAGGCTTTACTTTAATTAAGAACAATTATACGTCTTGACCGTAGCTGCTAATGCCTCGTTATGATCACTGGCTGCTGATAGCTGCGTCCTCTCTCTGTGGGGCCCATTAGTGAGTTTATATGTAGGATGAAATCAATAAATTACATGCATTATTTTCTTATTGGAAAATTTGACTTACAATTTATAGAAAATAAATTTATATTTACCTCCCTTTATTTACATGAAATGTTGAATTGGGTAATATCTTTATAAATAATGCTTATTGGAACTTACAGTATTGACAAATCTTAATTTGAGCATCATCTTTATGAAATAAAACAATGAAAAAATTGTGTTACAGGATCTTTAAGCTCGGGCACGATAGATACTTATGGATGGCCCCCATCGAACACAATCGATACATATAGTCACACTCATCGAACACAATAGCTACACATAGTTACACTCATCGAACACTATAGATACATATAGTTACACTCATCGAACACAATAGCTACACATGATTACACTTATCGAACACAATCGATACATATAGTTACACTCATCGAACACAATAGATACACATGGTTACACTCATCGAACACAATAGATACATATAGTTACACTCATCGAACACACTAGATACACATGGTTACACTCATCGAACACTATAGATACACATGGTTACACTCATCGAACACAATAGATACACATGGTTACACTCCATCGGACACTATAGATACACATGGTTACATTCATCGAACACTATAGATACACATGGTTACACTCATCGAACACTATAGATACACATGGTTACACTCATCGAACACAATAGATACACATGGTTACACTCATCGACCACTATAGATACACATGGTTACACTCATCGACCACTATAGATACACATGGTTACACTCATCGAACACTATAGATACACATGGTTACACTCATCGAACACAATAGATACACATGGTTACACTCATCGGACACTATAGATACACATGGTTACATTCATCGAACACTATAGATACACATGGTTACACTCATCGAACACTATAGATACACATGGTTACACTCATCGAACACAATAGATACACATGGTTACACTCATCGAACACTATAGATACACATGGTTACACTCATCGAACACAATAGATACACATGGTTACACTCATCGACCACTATAGATACACATGGTTACACTCATCGACCACTATAGATACACATGGTTACACTCATCGACCACTATAGATACACATGGTTACACTCATCGAACACTATAGATACACATGGTTACACTCATCGAACACAATAGATACACATGGTTTGGTATTAGCAGAGATTTATATTAGATATAAAATCTCCGTAATATTATTCAGGACACCTACAGCTTTTATTCGTTACGGAGTTTTGTATGTGTTGTTTGTAACAAATATCTAAGAAATGATGTTGTTCCTCCGGAAACCATCTACCTGTGCTTTGTACATCCTTGACAAGCCGGCTCGGAGTTTCCGGGAACAGAGTCGTTTTGGTTACTTTTGGAAATGTTTAGATAGATATATATATAATTTTAAAGAGGAAAAAGAAGCAAGATCTCTTTTACATTTTCAAATTTTATTCATCATTCAATATATCATAACAACAAATGTATCTTTGGTCTTTTCTGCTTACTACAATATGATCTATAACATTTTACTCCGCTTACAAGATATTTTTTTAACTGTAATTTACAAAGTCTTGAATAACAAGCTATTCAAAAAGTAAAAGTCAATGGATTTCCTATCCAAAAATAGATAAAACAGTATAATGGTGTATAAACATTTTGTAATATCACATAACACATTTGACAACAACAGCAATAAGAACAACAATAGAATCTTAGTTTATCCACATACAGGTGTAGCACAAATTATTACTCATTCGAACATCACATCTTAAAAAACACTTTCAACAACATCTCAAATTTAAAAATCTGTTTAAAACGTGAAACCCACTCAATAATAAAAAACTTCTACAAATTCTGAATTGTGTGGCTTACAAGTATATCACACGGAACTAAAATCAAAGCTTGGCTTGACGATATAAATAAGATATAATCATTAAAGATCCTGTATGTTTTGTGATTGATATTTTTACTGTATGAATACCACACTAGCAAAAAATTATATATGTACATATTTATGCAAATAAAACAATTTTCAAACATCAAAGAATATGTAAAATGTGTACTGCAAATATTTGTGCACATTATATTTAATCAATAAATTACAGGCATTCATTTCTTATTGGAAAATTTGACTTAGAATTTATAGAAAATAAATTTCTAATTACCTCCCTTTATTTACATGAAATGTTAAATTGGGTAATATCTTTATAAATAATGCTTATTGGAACTTACAATATTGACAAATCTTAATTTGAGCATCATATTTATGAAATAAAACTATGAAAAAAATGTGTTACAGGATCTTTAACATCAACAAAGATTTTGCTCTATGACGTCATGCATGGTGCTCAACGAACATATTCTGCATTCTTATCCGAAGACTGACGGAAAGGGCCGAGTAGTTGCGATTGCATATTCTGAAGCTAAAATCGGCTCGTGTTAAATTTGCAGAATTTCCACCAAATAGTGTCAAAATATATTCTTTCAGCACCATCAACAATGAAATAAATTGTTTTTTACAATCATCTTCTTGTCACATGTAATTAAGATTAATTCTATGCACAAGTCGTTTAATACAATATGCTAGTAATACTTACGTACGGATAATTGTAATTATGACATTATAATACGTTTAACGGCAAAATGAGGGATGCAAAAATATAACACCTATAATGATTGTAAAATACACATGAAATTCAAATACTTTTCTATTTATCGCAGTCACTTTAGTGGATTTCATAATTGTTTGTACAGTTTTACTGGAACGAGGCTCGGACTAATCTGCCCTCGAGAGCTAATGGTGGCCGGAAGTTGTCCTGCATGTCATGTCCATCGGCATCTTTCAAACTTCGTAACTTTTTCATCTGTAATAGAAAGAAATAAATGATAATTATGCTTGTTTTCTATTGTATGACTGGGTTATAAAGGATATAAACAAAAAATGTTGATAGTGCGTCAACAGAAGTGCGATAATAATAATTGTTTCGTTTTTTTAAATCTTGGTCAATTCAGATATCTAATTTTTGAAAATGTAAAATTTATGAAAATTCATATGTATCGCAATTGTAAATAAATGATGAACGAATAAACCCTACGAGTGACAGCGTGGTCGAATGGTATACGCATCGGACTAGTAATTTAAGGATTGTTGGCTGTGTTGGTTCAAACCCCGTTAAAGGCAAGTCATTGTTTCTGTGAGCAAGAAATTTTACGCTCGTTGCTTATCAATGGTTGCTTCCAGGAATTTATTCGAGAGTGTTTATCTAAGGTCATAGCTTCAAAACACAATCGAACTAAAACTAAACCACCACTTCAAGTTAGTGTGATTTTACAAAAATAGTACTTCGTTATGTCATAATGGCGGTGATATGTAATATTTTATATGAACGATTTGGTTTTGAACGTGATTACCTCCCTTAATCAGATTGAATCAAAATTGATGAAATTGTCCGCCATTTCGTACTATTTCGTTTGTAAGAAGGACAAACATAATATATCTGCTTTCCTAAAAGAAATTCCGAAATTGTTTCATCATATTTCTATAAATTGATTTCATTTCATTAACAATGTTTTAAAAGTTCATGTAGTTATAAATATTTAATAAACTTGTTTCGGAACTTTTAAATAGTGACATTGAAAACCCGATTGTAGTGTTGTTTATTTTTCAATTTGAAAGAAAGTTTGGATGGCCATCAAACTTCATTTGTACACACAGTCTCACACACGCTTACAGTCAGTTCGTTTAAATGACATCATCACTCTTGGTGTAGTTTAATCTAGTAAAATATTTTGTTTGAAAATGATACAAATGTATACATTTGAGCCGCGTCATGACAAAACCAACAAAATGCTTTTGCAACCAACATGGATCCAACCCAGCCTGCGCAGTCTGACGAGGATCCATGCTGTTCGCTATCAGTTTCTCTACTTGTAATAGGGTTTGTAAGCGAACAGCATTATCAGTTTCTCTACTTGTAATAGGGTTTGGATCCTGATAAGACTGCGTGTCTGGATCCATGCTGATCGCAAACGCACTATGTTGGTTTTGTCATGGCGCGGCTCATTTACTTATACCCCGGTATTCGATCCCTTAATCACCCTTTAACATACCTGGTCAGCTGAATATTCAACCGGTTCCTTGAACACTATCCATTGCACACTTTCAAACAAAGGTGGAGTAGTCAAAGATCCCTCGTATGTCCAGTATTGTGAAGTATTGTCTGAAAGAATGATAAAAATGATACAAAAATATCAGAAAATAACAGAACAGAAACTTTATTTCTTGGTTTAAGCATAAAAAGCTGATCATATTACATATACAAATACAACATATAATACATATCAACATATACAAAATCAACATATGCGAAAAATAATTTAAACAAATTTTGAACCAAACTGTGTACCAAAATTGGAATATAAATCATAATTATAATTACATGTAACCGGATTATATGGAATGGTAAAATCGAACGTATGAATAAAAATGGCTAAATATTAGAAAATAATTCCAAGGGAGATGATCAGAATTGGATGACATCGGCTTAAATTAACAGTTGTATGTTATGAAGAAGGGCAATGTTTAATTACTGGGTAGAAGCTCTGCTGGGTCCAAAGCTGTATCGAATGTTTTATCCGTGTTGATTGAGACCATTTCATCTAGATGATTAGTGATTGTCTTAAATACTTGATTTTCCGATCCTACCTGAAATACATAAAAACAACAACGTTAAAGATTTATTTGTAAGGAATACATAGGAAATATATACACCAAAGTTCATGCAAGGCGCACAGTTTACCATTCTAGGATCATACAAGGCGCGCTGCTTACTTGCTTAATGGCGCGCACCTTAAGGTATTAGCACCCTAATGCATTACCTCCGCTTTGAAGAGTATTCAAATAGGCTAGAACTACTGTTAACTACATTGAAAATGAGGGCCATGGGTTCGATCCCCAGAAGGGTCAACTTTTTTTTTCTTTCTTTTTTTCTTTTAACATTATTTATGTATCTCTCATGTCCCATTTGGAAAGAAAAAAGTGTTTAATTTTGATTTTTTAATTTATATAGGTATTTATTGGCTAAATTAAGCTAAATCTAGTAATAAATATGGTACCTGATATTTTCAAAGTGTAATATAATCAAAACTAGACGGTAAAAGTATTTCATATTTTACAAGATCAACCAATATACTTTTTTAAAAATTTAGGGAAACTTTGAAAACAGGCACTCATTTGGGTAAATTTTAAGATTTTTTTAAATTAGGCTCCCTAAGTAGAAAAATGGTCAGACACGTGGTAAAAATGGGTGGGGTAGGGTAACATTTTTATACAGATTTCATAAATTTTAAGTAGAAACCATAATTTTGCTTATGTGGATTGTTAGCTGAATGGTACTATTTGTTTCTTACCAAAAATTAATGGGAAAACATTTTTTATTAGAATGTTATTGCAGATTATTTAAAAGTTCCTCATTTCTAAAAAAGAGCCCTCATAACATCCTAGCTTGAGTTCAGAAAAGTGGCCATAAATTGATTTCCGTACGGTAAACCTTGTTTAAATTTTGCATACAGGTGTACTTTAAGGTATACATCTGACCTATGATGTCAATTTTTTAGTTCCTGATAGTGCCCATTAGGGTCCTAATACCTTAAGGCGCTAAGTTTATAGATTCTCGGGTTATACAATGTGTCCTGTCGTTTAACATTCTAGGCACTTCAAAGCGTGCTGCTTAAGGTGCAAATTTTACCGTTCTAGGAAAGGAAAAGATCTATAGATAGTATTGATTTTCATTATTAATTTATCTCTAGCTATGACAATAAATGTAATGCATCTTTCCTTAGTATTTATCACTCAGAGCTATATAATAACAATATAAAAACGGATAATCGCAAAGGATAAGAGCATGGAACAACATTGAAATAAATCACGTGGCAAAATGTCGTCACGTGACAATATATCGTCACACAGTATACTTACCTTCACCATAATACCCAGTACTGCCAAACCATCGCTTTTACTTGCAGCCTCACCAAAGCTTGCGTATTTTGAAGAATTCCAATGCACAAGATGTAACTATAAAAACAAAATAATAAAACAAATGTCGACACAAGAAAACAACAATTCATACAACGTAAAATAAATGAATAAGAAAAGAATGTTAAGAGTGTTTTATGTTTCGTTTTATTTTGTGCATTATATTCTATTTCCAGATGATTATTTATATCAATTTCTTCGTCTGCAACGATTTTAGTTTATTTCATTTACCTCAGCAGCATATTCCTTCCCGTCAATGGTATGTTCTGAACCCTTGTCATCCTTTGATCCCCAATGCAGATGAAACTGTTCAAGCCGGTAGGTGTCGCCTTTCAAAGGACCGCCTGTCAGAACTGTCAATTGAATGATAGTTAAATAACGTTGTAGATTTATTTGGCTTCAACAAAATTGTATATGTTTAAATGCTGTCAAAAGTTGTCGAAATCATTGAGGAATACATACTAAAGATTCGGCTACAGACCAACTTTTTTTAAATATATTATTATATAAAGTACATCTATCATAATCAACTAATTTAAATATGTTAATATGATAGTCTGTTAGCTTACCAAACTCGTGAGATGTTGCAGAGGTATAGAGCAAACATTTAATGAAAAATTGAATAAGAAAAACACCGATACAAGGTAAGATTATAGCTCTTTACACATTTGTTAAAAAAAGGAATGAAAAGAGTACCAGATTTATTTTCAGAACTGATTTGGCACATGATGCTGTGTCCGTTGTTTTTCAGTTGTATATTTCTCTCCTGGACATACTTGGTGGTCAGTGGTTCGTCGGTAAGATCTGAGTCATATTTCGCCTCTGACGTCTTAATATCAATTGGTGACTGACGTTTTCCCATGCTGCCAGTGAAACAATCCTTTGCCCATGTTGATGGACCTTTAAAAATACAGAAACTAAATGAGTACCTGTGTACTAAAGTGGACCTAAAAGTGACGTTATTACACCGTCGGTGTGTAATAAGTGATAAATACCTATTTCGAAAGTGGATTTAATAGCGAACTTTACAACAAAAACAATCGTGTAACGTATATATACAATAGCTTAGCTATAATTTTTATTAGGTTTGAGAGCAATATCACGTCATGGCGCCCAACAACCAACTTTAAAGCAGCATAAAAACATATTTTTATCAGGTTAAACTTTCCTGAAATATTCTATCTCATCTGGAGGCTTTCATAATGTCAGAGGACAGAATTGTTCAGTTTCATGCTTATCTAAATATAGATCTTATCCTCATTTTCTGACTTTCATTAATGAAACATAACTGGAAGAAAACGCACGGAATTGTTATTCGGCCATTTTGAAACTCCTAGATGACGTAATGAAAGTCACGTCACGTGAGAAAATAGTACTCTTTCCTATTACCCGATATAATGACACCTTTGCAACTTATCGTTTTTCCTGATACAGTTCAATGAAGACCTGTAATGATACTCATATATCTATTATTACAATTTGATGACAAAAATATTAGATCTTGAATATTGAGTAACGTTAATATTGATGAAATTAATTGCGTATTTTCATTTTCACAGTAAGGAACTATTTATCACAGCAGTGAAACATATTTTCCGTATTTTCCGATTTTTCACTGGTGTTTCTTCTAGATTTAGCCAAAACACAAAATTATAGGTGAATTCTTTCAAATTGTAATGTCAAAAAAGTATAAAATGTTTATAATAAAACGAAAATTCAAGTTTTCTCTATAGAATCTAATGATTAGATACAAGATTTATTTTTATCTTGTGGTATGAAAATTATCATATTTCTCCCGGGGCTACTGCCATGAAATATTTTACTTTCAAAATTAGTCCAGTATTTATGAAAGAAAACTTTAATATCCTCCTTGTATTTTCGAAAAACTGGCACAACTCGTCCAACATAAGCTCAAATATTTTGTTATAATCTATTTTTACTGCAAGATGGCTGACAACGGAACTGTATTATTTTTACACACATGAGAAAGATAATAAAGATAGTGATACTAATAAAAATGCCACAGGCAAGATGTATAGATATCCGAGATATCCGAGACAAGTTACCAAATTTGAATTGATTACGTAACAATGCTCCAATGAACATAGAGAGGGCGCTATGGTACATTGGTAACACTGTCTGCCTACCAATCAAGAGGTCATGAGTTCGATCACCCGCTAGTCCTTAAAGAATAGAATGACAACGAGACTGATAAAACCAGAACATAGAACTCTAGATTAAACTAATAGGACTAAATGGTTATACAGACTAAACTGACCAGAATATATGAATAAAACTATAAGAACAACGTTGAAATGTGCATATTGTATATGACGGCAACAAGATAATAGTTTTGATAATCATCAGTTAAACTGATCAAAATATATGTATATACAATTGATAGGCGTCCCTATAACTGCAGTTTTGTCACCGTTAATGCATAATTATACAATATAAATGCAGTCTGCGCGAAAGTCTGTCGGTCCTCGGACCTCGCCAACTAAAAATCAGGAGGGCCGAGAAAATTTTGATACAGTCAGTCCTCATGTCCGATTAAAATTTCAGCCAGTTTGAAACAATTTTTGGCCTAAAATATGTAAAACTGTTATATTTATTATGTTTCTGTATTTTTTTTTCATAGTATCTTAAAGTTGAGTCTGATTATTCATATTTGCTGAATGTTTTTGATTATAATTATGGCAACATCCCTCCCCCACCCCTACAAAAAATACCTTTCAGAGTCCGGGCCGCAAAAAAATCATCAGGGCCGGAAATAAATCTAAGGATCCCAGTCCTTGTGGCTGGAAAAAAATTTTGACTTTCGCATTGACTGTAAATGTTTATGTTGATAAATTCAAACACTGTACAAATGAAGCATGCATTTTGCACGCATGTGCTTTGCGTTAGCAATGCACGAACATTGTACGATACATTAAATGGAATCTACTTAACTGACAAACGTTCTCATTGCAAGAGCTACTATTAGATTTCGTTAAATTTTACATTGTTGAAAAATATCATTTAAAATTATCTTCATTTTTTAAAAATTCTATCTTTGCCATACATTTGATAAAATCACCATCTTTTTACAAACGCGCCTTGTAAAAAATATTGTTCACCTGTCATTGCTTATCTGTTTGGTCAAAGCTTAGGGCCTATTAGCTTATATACACATATGTTGATAAATTTATCAAGTTCTAGTAAAGTATAGTGGTAAGGAATTTTGAGAATTTATTTAACTATAGCATACCGCAGTATTAACTAATTACATTGTAATCTGAACTTTGAATTATTTTTTTATCAAATTGTCAAAATTGATTGCTACAGCAAATCATTACACAACTTTATATTCAAAAAGGAAACCAAAGTGTCCATCATCATGTATTTCTATAATCCTTTAATGACATGTTGACCGAACGCCTGACCCCAACTAGAATAAGAAATCTTAAGAGAAAAAAAGGTGTTTGTCCTGACCGGGTCTCTGACACGAGTGATATTTTAATCTGGTAGAAAACAGGGTCAAGTTCAGCGTTGAGTGAAAATGAAAAATGGTCAGCCCTAGGGTCTATCTGTTAATCTTAATACCAAATTGTTGCATACATTCACAGACTCTTCAGCTGTGAATCGAGTTGAAAAATCCGTGACCACCAACATCCTAATCGAGTTTTTAATTAATCCGGATTTAATATGTACATGTATTGTTATACATTGTAGATTGAAATATGATTATTTTTTTCGAATGTTAAAAAGTTTGTATTATTAATAAAACTGTAATGTATTGAGTTTTATGGAAAAAATCGATTTTATAAGGTTTGTACTCAGTTAGGACTGGGCCCAGAAATGCGATCCACCCAATCGACACCCCATATGTACGTACATCATGCAGTCACCATTGTTAATTTTGTAAGAAAATTAAAAAAAAAAGTGAATTAATCATTAACAATGTAACGATGTTCATAGGTATACACTCGATAACGCACTCAGTTCTAGAATTTCTTCAATTACTCCGGAAGATCAATATTCTAATCGATCTAAGCTTTGTTTTCTCGGAACCAATATCACGATAGTCCAGTGTATATTGCACTAACTAATTAATATCTTTATGAAATATGAGCTGA